>NW_027102680.1:222500-232500 GCF_036373705.1 Amia ocellicauda
GGGAGCCGTCGGTCGTTCGGTCGGTCAGAGAGTGAGTGTGTGTGCTGAAGGAGAGCTCCAGCCCGGAGCCCGCACCCACCGGGGTGTGTAGCCCTGCAGGCTGAGCGCTGGGAGCCGTCGGTCGGTCGGTCGGTCAGAGAGTGAGTGAGTGAGTGTGTGTGCTGAAGGGAAGCTCCAGCCCGGCGTCCGTCCCCACCGGGGAGTTGTGCCCGGGCCCGGGCCTCCTGCCGACGGACCGTGTGGCGCATTGTCCCGACTGCGGACTTTCTCCAGCAAAAAGGCGGAGGTGCAGTACCGCCATTTCGCCACACGAGGGACGGAATGGCACCCAACTGCCCCCTGGTGTCGAAAAAGCGCAAGGGCACCCGGGCCGGTCCGCCCCAGGCAGCGGCCGAGATGCAGCACCGGGGGCCCGGCCTGCCTGCCCTGGAGGTCAGCCTGCCAGCCCTGGAGGTCTGCCTTCCAGCCCTGGAGGTCAGCTATCCAGCCCTGGAGGTCTGCCTGCCTGCCTGCCTGCCCTGGAGGTCAGCCTGCCAGCCCTGGAGGTCTGCCTGTTAGCCCTGGAGGTCTGCTATCCAGCCCTGGAGGTCTGCCTGCCTGCCTGTTAGCCCTGGAGGTCTGCCTGCCTGCCCTGGCAGCAGCACTGCCTGCCCTGGAGGTCAGCCTGCCAGCCCTGGAGGTCTGCCTGTTAGCCCTGGAGGTCAGCTATCCAGCCCTGGAGGTCTGCCTGCCTGCCCTGGAGGTCTGCCTGCCTGCCCTGGAGGTCTGCCTGTTAGCCCTGGAGGTCTGCCTTCCAGCCCTGGTAGCAGCACTGCCTGCCCTGGTAGCAGCACTGCCTGCCCTGGAGGTCTGCCTGCCTGCCCTGGCAGCAGCACTGCCTGGCCTGGAGGTCAGCCTGTTAGCCCTGGAGGTCTGCTATCCAGCCCTGGAGGTCTGCCTGCCTGCCTGTTAGCCCTGGAGGTCTGCTATCCAGCCCTGGTAGCAGCACTGCCTGCCCTGGAGGTCTGCCTGCCTGCCCTGGCAGCAGCACTGCCTGCCCTGGTAGCAGCACTGCCTGCCCTGGAGGTCTGCTATCCAGCCCTGGAGGTCTGCTATCCAGCCCTGGAGGTCTGCCTGTTAGCCCTGGAGGTCTGCTATCCAGCCCTGGAGGTCTGCCTGCCTGCCCTGGCAGCAGCACTGCCTGCCCTGGAGGTCTGCCTGCCTGCCCTGGTAGCAGCACTGCCTGCCCTGGAGGTCAGCCTGTTAGCCCTGGAGGTCTGCTATCCAGCCCTGGAGGTCTGCCTGCCTGCCTGTTAGCCCTGGAGGTCAGCCTGTTAGCCCTGGAGGTCTGCTATCCAGCCCTGGAGGTCTGCCTGCCTGCCTGTTAGCCCTGGAGGTCTGCTATCCAGCCCTGGAGGTCTGCCTGCCTGCCTGTTAGCCCTGGAGGTCTGCCTGCCTGCCCTGGCAGCAGCACTGCCTGCCCTGGAGGTCAGCCTGCCAGCCCTGGAGGTCTGCCTGTTAGCCCTGGAGGTCAGCTATCCAGCCCTGGAGGTCTGCCTGCCTGCCCTGGAGGTCTGCCTGCCTGCCCTGGAGGTCTGCCTGTTAGCCCTGGAGGTCTGCCTTCCAGCCCTGGTAGCAGCACTGCCTGCCCTGGTAGCAGCACTGCCTGCCCTGGAGGTCTGCCTGCCTGCCCTGGCAGCAGCACTGCCTGGCCTGGAGGTCAGCCTGTTAGCCCTGGAGGTCTGCTATCCAGCCCTGGAGGTCTGCCTGCCTGCCTGTTAGCCCTGGAGGTCTGCTATCCAGCCCTGGTAGCAGCACTGCCTGCCCTGGAGGTCTGCCTGCCTGCCCTGGCAGCAGCACTGCCTGCCCTGGTAGCAGCACTGCCTGCCCTGGAGGTCTGCTATCCAGCCCTGGAGGTCTGCTATCCAGCCCTGGAGGTCTGCCTGTTAGCCCTGGAGGTCTGCTATCCAGCCCTGGAGGTCTGCCTGCCTGCCCTGGCAGCAGCACTGCCTGCCCTGGAGGTCTGCCTGCCTGCCCTGGTAGCAGCACTGCCTGCCCTGGAGGTCAGCCTGTTAGCCCTGGAGGTCTGCTATCCAGCCCTGGAGGTCTGCCTGCCTGCCTGTTAGCCCTGGAGGTCAGCCTGTTAGCCCTGGAGGTCTGCTATCCAGCCCTGGAGGTCTGCCTGCCTGCCTGTTAGCCCTGGAGGTCTGCTATCCAGCCCTGGAGGTCTGCCTGCCTGCCTGTTAGCCCTGGAGGTCTGCCTGCCTGCCCTGGCAGCAGCACTGCCTGCCCTGGAGGTCAGCCTGCCAGCCCTGGAGGTCTGCCTGTTAGCCCTGGAGGTCAGCTATCCAGCCCTGGAGGTCTGCCTGCCTGCCCTGGAGGTCTGCCTGCCTGCCCTGGAGGTCTGCCTGTTAGCCCTGGAGGTCTGCCTTCCAGCCCTGGTAGCAGCACTGCCTGCCCTGGTAGCAGCACTGCCTGCCCTGGAGGTCTGCCTGCCTGCCCTGGCAGCAGCACTGCCTGGCCTGGAGGTCAGCCTGTTAGCCCTGGAGGTCTGCTATCCAGCCCTGGAGGTCTGCCTGCCTGCCTGTTAGCCCTGGAGGTCTGCTATCCAGCCCTGGAGGTCTGCCTGCCTGCCTGTTAGCCCTGGAGGTCTGCCTGCCTGCCCTGGCAGCAGCACTGCCTGCCCTGGAGGTCAGCCTGCCAGCCCTGGAGGTCTGCCTGTTAGCCCTGGAGGTCAGCTATCCAGCCCTGGAGGTCTGCCTGCCTGCCCTGGAGGTCTGCCTGCCTGCCCTGGAGGTCTGCCTGTTAGCCCTGGAGGTCTGCCTTCCAGCCCTGGTAGCAGCACTGCCTGCCCTGGTAGCAGCACTGCCTGCCCTGGAGGTCTGCCTGCCTGCCCTGGCAGCAGCACTGCCTGGCCTGGAGGTCAGCCTGTTAGCCCTGGAGGTCTGCTATCCAGCCCTGGAGGTCTGCCTGCCTGCCTGTTAGCCCTGGAGGTCAGCCTGTTAGCCCTGGAGGTCTGCTATCCAGCCCTGGAGGTCTGCCTGCCTGCCTGTTAGCCCTGGAGGTCTGCTATCCAGCCCTGGAGGTCTGCCTGCCTGCCTGTTAGCCCTGGAGGTCTGCCTGCCTGCCCTGGCAGCAGCACTGCCTGCCCTGGAGGTCAGCCTGCCAGCCCTGGAGGTCTGCCTGTTAGCCCTGGAGGTCAGCTATCCAGCCCTGGAGGTCTGCCTGCCTGCCCTGGAGGTCTGCCTGCCTGCCCTGGAGGTCTGCCTGTTAGCCCTGGAGGTCTGCCTTCCAGCCCTGGTAGCAGCACTGCCTGCCCTGGTAGCAGCACTGCCTGCCCTGGAGGTCTGCCTGCCTGCCCTGGCAGCAGCACTGCCTGGCCTGGAGGTCAGCCTGTTAGCCCTGGAGGTCTGCTATCCAGCCCTGGAGGTCTGCCTGCCTGCCTGTTAGCCCTGGAGGTCTGCTATCCAGCCCTGGTAGCAGCACTGCCTGCCCTGGAGGTCTGCCTGCCTGCCCTGGCAGCAGCACTGCCTGCCCTGGTAGCAGCACTGCCTGCCCTGGAGGTCTGCTATCCAGCCCTGGAGGTCTGCTATCCAGCCCTGGAGGTCTGCCTGTTAGCCCTGGAGGTCTGCTATCCAGCCCTGGAGGTCTGCCTGCCTGCCCTGGCAGCAGCACTGCCTGCCCTGGAGGTCTGCCTGCCTGCCCTGGTAGCAGCACTGCCTGCCCTGGAGGTCAGCCTGTTAGCCCTGGAGGTCTGCTATCCAGCCCTGGAGGTCTGCCTGCCTGCCTGTTAGCCCTGGAGGTCAGCCTGTTAGCCCTGGAGGTCTGCTATCCAGCCCTGGAGGTCTGCCTGCCTGCCTGTTAGCCCTGGAGGTCTGCTATCCAGCCCTGGAGGTCTGCCTGCCTGCCTGTTAGCCCTGGAGGTCTGCCTGCCTGCCCTGGCAGCAGCACTGCCTGCCCTGGAGGTCAGCCTGCCAGCCCTGGAGGTCTGCCTGTTAGCCCTGGAGGTCAGCTATCCAGCCCTGGAGGTCTGCCTGCCTGCCCTGGAGGTCTGCCTGCCTGCCCTGGAGGTCTGCCTGTTAGCCCTGGAGGTCTGCCTTCCAGCCCTGGTAGCAGCACTGCCTGCCCTGGTAGCAGCACTGCCTGCCCTGGAGGTCTGCCTGCCTGCCCTGGCAGCAGCACTGCCTGGCCTGGAGGTCAGCCTGTTAGCCCTGGAGGTCTGCTATCCAGCCCTGGAGGTCTGCCTGCCTGCCTGTTAGCCCTGGAGGTCAGCCTGTTAGCCCTGGAGGTCTGCTATCCAGCCCTGGAGGTCTGCCTGCCTGCCCTGGAGGTCTGCCTGCCTGCCCTGGAGGTCTGCCTGCCTGCCCTGGAGGTCTGCTATCCAGCCCTGGTAGCAGCACTGCCTGCCCTGGAGGTCTGCCTGCCTGCCCTGGAGGTCAGCCTGTTAGCCCTGGAGGTCTGCCTGCCAGCCCTGGCAGCAGCACGGCCTACCTGCCTGCCTGCCCTCGAGGTCTGCCTGCCTGCCTGCCCTGGAGGTCAGCCTTCCAGCCCTGGCAGCAGCACGGCCTACCTGCCTGCCAGCCTGCCCTCCCCAGCCACACAGCCCTGCCTGCCTGCCTGCCAGCCCTGGAGGTCTCCCTGCCAGCCCTGGAGGTCTGCCTGCCTGCCTGCCTGCCCTGGAGGTCTGCCATCCTGCCTTCCAGCCCTGGAGGTCAGCCTGCCAGCCCTGGAGGTCAGCCTGTTAGCCCTGGAGGTCTGCCTGCCTGCCTGCCTGCCTGCCCTGGAGGTCTGCCTGCCTGCCTGCCCCGGAGGTCAGCCCCAGGCAGCCGGGTGGCCTGCCTGCTGCTGCTAGGCCGCTGCCCCGAGCCGCCGACCCCATCGACAGGAACACGAGAGAGTTTACAAGCGAGAGGAGGCCACATATTCGACACCTTTCGTGCTCGTTTTAGTCTCCAGTCTGTTTTGACGTGTGTTATTCTGAATCTGCTGCTTTAACTCAAGGGATTCTGTCGCGATTGATGCCTTGTCCTTCGCTGTATGTTTGCACTGGTGTTGTAAGTCGCCCTCTGTAAGATCATCATTTATTATCTGCCAAGAAATAAAGATCATCATAATGTTCCCCAACTTTCAGCTTCTGGGGAGTTTGTTCCAGAGTGTGACGACTCTCTCTCTGTCACCATCTCTCTCTCTATCTCCATCTCTCTATCACCATCTCTCTCTCTATCTCCATCTCTCTATCACCATCTCTCTCTCTATCTCTATCTCTCTATCACCATCTCTCTCTCCATCTCCATCTCTCTCTCTATCTCCATCTCTCTCTATCTCCATCTCTATCTCCATCTCTCTATCTCCACCTCTCTCTCCCTCTCCACCTCTCTCTCTCTCTATCTCTCCCTCTCTCTCACTGTGTGTGTGTGTGTGTGTGTGTGTGTGTGTGTGTGTGTGTGTGTGTGTGTGTGTGTGTACAGCAGTGTCCCTAGACGAGAGAGAGATCCCTAGACGGGGAAATTACTTTCAAACTGCAGTACCGAAATGTGTCCGTTAGATGGCAGCATGCACCAAGGAATGAAGGAAAGTGCAAAACAAAATGAAAAGGCACATCGCCTGGGCGAAAAATAATCGTAACAAATCAACGGGGGCATTTCTCCGAAAACTAACACCGGGGCAGTGCTCAGGGGGGTCCCACCTCGTGGCCACCCGGTTTGGGGGGCGATCGGGGCCGGTTCCGAAAATCGCTAAATCTCCCATAGCCAGCCCACGCTCCATCCGATAGAGCAATGCCGGGCGGCCGGCCGGCAACTACGGATCATAAGAAATCAACGGGGGCATTTCTCCGAAAACTAACACCGGGGCAGTGCTCAGGGGGGTCCCACCTCGTGGCCACCCGGTTTGGGGGGCGATCGGGGCCGGTTCCGAAAATCGCTAAATCTCCCATAGCCAGCCCACGCTCCATCCGATAGAGCAATGCCGGGCGGCCGGCCGGCAACTACGGATCATAACAAATCAACGGGGGCATTTCTCCGAAAACTAACACCGGGGCAGTGCTCAGGGGGGTCCCACCTCGTGGCCACCCGGTTTGGGGGGCCATCGGGGCCGGCTGAAGAATCGCCCATACTCTGCCATAGGCAGCCCACGGTCCATCCGATCAGAGCAATGCCGGGCGGCCGGCAACCTATGGATCATAACACATCAACGGAGGCATGATAAGAGCATCTTTTATTATCTGCCAAGAAATATAGACCATCACAATGTTCCCCAACTTTCAGCTTCTACCACATCGCTGGGGAGTTTATTCCACTGTGTGACTACTCTCTCTCTATCTCTCTCTCTCTCTCTCTCTCTCTCTCTCTCTCTGTGTGTGTGTGTGTGTGTGTGTGTGTGTGTGTGTGTGTGTGTGTGTGTGTACAGCAGTGTCTCCGGTTTTCCTTTTGGAATGCCTTGAAGCCGGGGGGGCTTTGCACTCATGAGAACATAGGGTGTCCGTGCCCTCCTTTCGCAGCCCAGGGCATTGAGAGATCCCTAGACGGGGAAATTACTTTCAAACTGCAGTACCGAAATGTGTCCGTTAGATGGTAGCATGCACCAAGGAATGAAGGAAAGTGCAAAACAAAATGAAAAGGCACATCGCCTGGGCGAAAAATAATCGTAACAAATCAACGGGGGCATTTCTCCGAAAACTAACACCGGGGCAGTGCTCAGGGGGGTCCCACCTCGTGGCCACCCGGTTTGGGGGGCGATCGGGGCCGGTTCCGAAAATCGCTAAATCTCCCATAGCCAGCCCACGCTCCATCCGATAGAGCAATGCCGGGCGGCCGGCCGGCAACTACGGATCATAAGAAATCAACGGGGGCATTTCTCCGAAAACTAACACCGGGGCAGTGCTCAGGGGGGTCCCACCTCGTGGCCACCCGGTTTGGGGGGCGATCGGGGCCGGTTCCGAAAATCGCTAAATCTCCCATAGCCAGCCCACGCTCCATCCGATAGAGCAATGCCGGGCGGCCGGCCGGCAACTACGGATCATAACAAATCAACGGGGGCATTTCTCCGAAAACTAACACCGGGGCAGTGCTCAGGGGGGTCCCACCTCGTGGCCACCCGGTTTGGGGGGCGATCGGGGCCGGTTCCGAAAATCGCTAAATCTCCCATAGCCAGCCCACGCTCCATCCGATAGAGCAATGCCGGGCGGCCGGCCGGCAACTACGGATCATAACAAATCAACGGGGGCATTTCTCCGAAAACTAACACCGGGGCAGTGCTCAGGGGGGTCCCACCTCGTGGCCACCCGGTTTGGGGGGCCATCGGGGCCGGTTCCGAAAATCGCTAAATCTCCCATAGCCAGCCCACGCTCCATCCGATAGAGCAATGCCGGGCGGCCGGCCGGCAACTACGGATCATAACAAATCAACGGGGGCATTTCTCCGAAAACTAACACCGGGGCAGTGCTCAGGGGGGTCCCACCTCGTGGCCACCCGGTTTGGGGGGCGATCGGGGCCGGTTCCGAAAATCGCTAAATCTCCCATAGCCAGCCCACGCTCCATCCGATAGAGCAATGCCGGGCGGCCGGCCGGCAACTACGGATCATAACAAATCAACGGGGGCATTTCTCCGAAAACTAACACCGGGGCAGTGCTCAGGGGGGTCCCACCTCGTGGCCACCCGGTTTGGGGGGCCATCGGGGCCGGTTCCGAAAATCGCTAAATCTCCCATAGCCAGCCCACGCTCCATCCGATAGAGCAATGCCGGGCGGCCGGCCGGCAACTACGGATCATAACAAATCAACGGGGGCATTTCTCCGAAAACTAACACCGGGGCAGTGCTCAGGGGGGTCCCACCTCGTGGCCACCCGGTTTGGGGGGCGATCGGGGCCGGTTCCGAAAATCGCTAAATCTCCCATAGCCAGCCCACGCTCCATCCGATAGAGCAATGCCGGGCGGCCGGCCGGCAACTACGGATCATAACAAATCAACGGGGGCATTTCTCCGAAAACTAACACCGGGGCAGTGCTCAGGGGGGTCCCACCTCGTGGCCACCCGGTTTGGGGGGCCATCGGGGCCGGTTCCGAAAATCGCTAAATCTCCCATAGCCAGCCCACGCTCCATCCGATAGAGCAATGCCGGGCGGCCGGCCGGCAACTACGGATCATAACAAATCAACGGGGGCAGTTCTCCAGAAACTAACACCGGGGCAGTGCTCAGGAGGCTCCCAGCTATCAGCCACCCTATCCCGGGACCGATGGGAGCACTTTAAAATTTTCGAGTCAGGGGACCAGACGGCCGAGTGAAAAACTTTGAAAAATATTCTATCTCCTCACTCCCATTGACTTTGCATTAGGGCGACCAGGCGGCCGGCGGAAAAAAAATCATAACAAATCAACGGGGGCATTTCTCCAGAAACTAACACCGGGGCTGTGCTCAGGGGGCTCCCAGCTATCAGCCCCCCGGGTCTGGGGGCATTGTTTTTCTTTTTAATCATTTTGAGCATTTCCCCCAGTTTAGAGATGTGTGCCCCTAGACAACCCATTGAGAATAACTATGAAATGTTCTGAAGTTTTGATTTTCAAATGTCGGTGAAAATTGAAAAACGTCATATATTCTTCAAAGGAAGCATGGGGCGATGGTAGGGAGAGTCCCCGCAGCGTGCCTCGGCAGCGATGGGAGCGTTTTCGATGTCCCCGTCCCCCCCCATAGGGATAGAAGGGGAGTTAGGTGACCAGGCGTCCCGGGTCCCAAAAATCGAAAAATTAATATAGAATGCTTTTTAATCCATAAATAAAGTAGGGGGCAGTCCTGGTGAGAGTCCCAGCCACAGCCCCAGTGTGTTTTGGAGTCGTTTGTGGCCGGGTGAAAAACTTTGAAAAATTTTCTATCTCCTCACTCCCATTGACTTTACATTAGGGCGACCAGGCGGCCGGCGGAAAAAAAATCATAACAAATCAACGGAGGCATTTCTCCGAAAACTAACACCGGGGCAGTGCTCAGGGGGCTCCCAGCTATCAGCCACCCTATCCCGGGACCGATGGGAGCACTTTAAAATTTTCGAGTTAGGGGACCAGGCGGCCGAGTGAAAAACTTTGAAAAATTTTCTATCTCCTCACTCCCATTGACTTTGCATTAGGGCGACCAGGCGGCCGGCGGAAAAAAAATCATAACAAATCAACGGGGGCATTTCTCCGAAAACTAACACCGGGGCAGTGCTCAGGGGGCTCCCAGCTATCAGCCACCCTATCCCGGGACCGATGGGAGCACTTTAAAATTTTCGAGTTAGGGGACCAGGCGGCCGAGTGAAAAACTTAGAAAAATTTTCTATCTCCCCTAGGTGACCAGGCAGCCGGAGCTGATTTTTCTGACCCCTAAAACAATTATTAAAAGGTATTTTTTCGCCAAACTAAGACTTTTAAAATTCAAATAGGATGATTATCTACTGCCCCAGTGGGTTTTTGAACCATTTTAAGCCTTTTTGACAGTTTTCATTTTTCCCCCATTGACTTCAATGGGAGTTAGGTGACCAGTCCTCCGACTTTTGAACCTCTCCTGGGGGGGCTGTGAGCCCCCGATTTCTTTGCAAAGCACGTCATTCGATTCGTCTCAGTCCCCTCTATATACCCCGTGTGTTTGTTTTCTCGAAAAACCCCCGGAACACGGTTTTTTAGGGGGGGGGTGGGGGGGGGGTACTTCGGAGCCATTTGGGGGGGGGTAAACGACATTTCCCGAAATTAATTTTAACACAGCCTTCCTCAGAATCGCTTTTCCAACAAAATCCTTTTTATTTCGAGTCTCTACGATGTTCCTAAGTGGTCGAAACCACTTTTGGACAGTTTTTACACCAAACGGCTCGGGCGCACAGCGGGCCGTGTGCCGATGGGCGGTTCTCGCGGGTCTGAGGCGGGGCTAGGCTGCTCGCGGCGGGCATGGGAGTGCCGTGTGCAGCCGCCACAGTGTTCCAGGCTGTCAGCATTTCTCTACGGTGCCGGGGGAAATACAGGAACTGGGTTTTTGAAGACACTTAGTGCAATGAGAGAGGT
>NW_027102681.1:0-100000 GCF_036373705.1 Amia ocellicauda
AGATGCAAAAGCTTACAGCACCTGGTATTCCCAGGCGGTCTCCCATCCAAGTACTGACCAGGCCCGAGCCTGCTTAGCTTCCGAGATCGGACGAGATCGGGCGTATTCAGGCTAGTATGGCCGTAAGCCAGGGAGGCTGTCCCTGACGCTCTACTTAAAGGGAAGGCAATATCCGTTTCTGCCGTTCATACTTACAGTTGAACTGTCTCTCTACTCTAAAGCCCGGGACACACCAGCGCGCCGCAGACAGTCCCTGATAACACGCCACGTTGTGGCAACATTGTGGCAACGTTGTGCGTTAGCTGGGGTGCCACACCAGACCGGAACTATATATTACAAAACGAACACATTCTCTTGATAAAACAGCTGTAATTGAGTGCCTGACACGCCAGTCAAGCGCAATCTTGAGAAGGTGTGCATTTCAGTAAGGATTTCAATTGACATGCAGTATGAAACTGAAAGGAGGTTGCATCACTATGATGCATAACATTGCATGTATTGTATTTTCAAGTGTGTGCATTCATCCTGTTGTCATTTTGTTTTGAAAGCAGAAGAATCATTCAACAGGTTGCTGAGACAAATGTAAACCAGTAAAACATATGAAGAGAAACAAACCTTGAATATAAGTTCAGTTGTTTAAACATTTGACAAACTATGGTGAGGGGGTAAGAAAACACACAAATCCAGCAGCTCCTGTATTTCAATACACCAGAACCCAATATTATTGGCGAGTCGGGTAGTCCATCATCACAGTTCGAGGGCAGGCATCATTTCAGTAATTTCATCCCGTTGCATTCACATCCGTGCCTTGAATGAGATTGAATGTGATCTTTGCTCTCAAGTATGTTCCCAAGTTTTACACTTTCGTGCTTTGCATGAATGGGAATGGAACCGTGTGTGTTGAATGAGGCTCCTTGTGAGCACTGAACTTTGTCCGGTGGAGTTCCTTTTTGTGTTGCTGTAATTGTGTCATTTCTCGATGAGAAAGATTAGGCAACATTTAGTCTTTTCTAGCCATGATGCTCAATTTATTTATGAATGTACCTTAGTTACTAGGGACCGTTTACGTTGGAGAACAAGATCTATTGTATGCCTGTGTATTTGGGGAAGTCAAATCTGAAATAATGATGAAATTGCGTGTATCCAAAGTTAAAACTCGTGATTTGTCGCCCTCTGGTGTGTAAAAGATGCAAAAGCTTACAGCACCTGGTATTCCCAGGCGGTCTCCCATCCAAGTACTGACCAGGCCCGAGCCTGCTTAGCTTCCGAGATCGGACGAGATCGGGCGTATTCAGGCTAGTATGGCCGTAAGCCAGGGAGGCTGTCCCTGACGCTCTACTTAAAGGGAAGGCAATATCCGTTTCTGCCGTTCATACTTACAGTTGAACTGTCTCTCTACTCTAAAGCCCGGGACACACCAGCGCGCCGCAGACAGTCCCTGATAACACGCCACGTTGTGGCAACATTGTGGCAACGTTGTGCGTTAGCTGGGGTGCCACACCAGACCGGAACTATATATTACAAAACGAACACATTCTCTTGATAAAACAGCTGTAATTGAGTGCCTGACACGCCAGTCAAGCGCAATCTTGAGAAGGTGTGCATTTCAGTAAGGATTTCAATTGACATGCAGTATGAAACTGAAAGGAGGTTGCATCACTATGATGCATAACATTGCATGTATTGTATTTTCAAGTGTGTGCATTCATCCTGTTGTCATTTTGTTTTGAAAGCAGAAGAATCATTCAACAGGTTGCTGAGACAAATGTAAACCAGTAAAACATATGAAGAGAAACAAACCTTGAATATAAGTTCAGTTGTTTAAACATTTGACAAACTATGGTGAGGGGGTAAGAAAACACACAAATCCAGCAGCTCCTGTATTTCAATACACCAGAACCCAATATTATTGGCGAGTCGGGTAGTCCATCATCACAGTTCGAGGGCAGGCATCATTTCAGTAATTTCATCCCGTTGCATTCACATCCGTGCCTTGAATGAGATTGAATGTGATCTTTGCTCTCAAGTATGTTCCCAAGTTTTACACTTTCGTGCTTTGCATGAATGGGAATGGAACCGTGTGTGTTGAATGAGGCTCCTTGTGAGCACTGAACTCTGTCCGGTGGAGTTCCTTTTTGTGTTGCTGTAATTGTGTCATTTCTCGATGAGAAAGATTAGGCAACATTTAGTCACTTCTAGCCATGATGCTCAATTTATTTACGAATGTACCCTAGTTACTAGGGACCGTTATCGTTGGAGAACAAGATCTATTGTATGCCTGTGTATTTGGGGAAGTCAAATCTGAAATAATGATGAAATTGCGTGTATCCAAAGTTAAAACTCGTGATTTGTCGCCCTCTGGTGTGTAAAAGATGCAAAAGCTTACAGCACCTGGTTTTCCCAGGTGGTCTCCCATCCAAGTACTGACCAGGCCCGAGCCTGCTTAGCTTCCGAGATCGGACGAGATCGGGCGTATTCAGGCTAGTATGGCCGTAAGCCAGGGAGGCTGTCCCTGACGCTCTACTTAAAGGGAAGGCAATATCCGTTTCTGCCGCTCATACTTGCAGTTGAACTGTCTCTCTACTCTAAAGTCCGGGACACACCAGCGCGCCGCAGACAGTCCCTGCTAACACGAAACGTTGTGGCAACGTTGTGCGTTAGCTGGGGTGCCACACCAGACCGGAACTATATATTACAAAACGAACACATTGTCTTGATAAAACAGCTGTAATTGAGTGCCTGACACGCCAGTCAAGCGCAATCTTGAGAAGGTGTGCATTTCAGTAAGGATTTCAATTGACATGCAGTATGAAACTGAAAGGAGGTTGCATCACTATGATGCATAACATTGCATGTATTGTATTTTCAAGTGTGTGCATTCATCCTGTTGTCATTTTGTTTTGAAAGCAGAAGAATCATTCAACAGGTTGCTGAGACAAATGTAAACCAGTAAAACATATGAAGAGAAACAAACCTTGAATATAAGTTCAGTTGTTTAAACATTTGACAAACTATGGTGAGGGGGTAAGAAAACACACAAATCCAGCAGCTCCTGTATTTCAATACACCAGAACCCAATATTATTGGCGAGTCGGGTAGTCCATCATCACAGTTCGAGGGCAGGCATCATTTCAGTAATTTCATCCCGTTGCATTCACATCCGTGCCTTGAATGAGATTGAATGTGATCTTTGCTCTCAAGTATGTTCCCAAGTTTTACACTTTCGTGCTTTGCATGAATGGGAATGGAACCGTGTGTGTTGAATGAGGCTCCTTGTGAGCACTGAACTTTGTCCGGTGGAGTTCCTTTTTGTGTTGCTGTAATTGTGTAATTTCTCGATGAGAAAGATTAGGCAACATTTAGTCACTTCTAGCCATGATGCTCAATTTATTTACGAATGTACCCTAGTTACTAGGGACCGTTTACGTTGGAGAACAAGATCTATTGTATGCCTGTGTATTTGGGGAAGTCAAATCTGAAATAATGATGAAATTGCGTGTATCCAAAGTTAAAACTCGTGATTTGTCGCCCTCTGGTGTGTAAAAGATGCAAAAGCTTACAGCACCTGGTATTCCCAGGCGGTCTCCCATCCAAGTACTGACCAGGCCCGAGCCTGCTTAGCTTCCGAGATCGGACGAGATCGGGCGTATTCAGGCTAGTATGGCCGTAAGCCAGGGAGGCTGTCCCTGACGCTCTACTTAAAGGGAAGGCAATATCCGTTTCTGCCGCTCATACTTGCAGTTGAACTGTCTCTCTACTCTAAAGTCCGGGACACACCAGCGCGCCGCAGACAGTCCCTGCTAACACGAAACGTTGTGGCAACGTTGTGCGTTAGCTGGGGTGCCACACCAGACCGGAACTATATATTACAAAACGAACACATTGTCTTGATAAAACAGCTGTAATTGAGTGCCTGACACGCCAGTCAAGCGCAATCTTGAGAAGGTGTGCATTTCAGTAAGGATTTCAATTGACATGCAGTATGAAACTGAAAGGAGGTTGCATCACTATGATGCATAACATTGCATGTATTGTATTTTCAAGTGTGTGCATTCATCCTGTTGTCATTTTGTTTTGAAAGTAGAAGAATCATTTTTGCTGAGGTTGCTGAGACAAATGTAAACCAGTAAAACATATGAAGAGAAACAAACCTTGAATATAAGTTCAGTTGTTTAAACATTTGACAAACTATGGTGAGGGGGTAAGAAAACACACAAATCCAGCAGCTCCTGTATTTCAATACACCAGAACCCAATATTATTGGCGAGTCGGGTAGTCCATCATCACAGTTCGAGGGCAGGCATCATTTCAGTAATTTCATCCCGTTGCATTCACATCCGTGCCTTGAATGAGATTGAATGTGATCTTTGCTCTCAAGTATGTTCCCAAGTTTTACACTTTCGTGCTTTGCATGAATGGGAATGGAACCGTGTGTGTTGAATGAGGCTCCTTGTGAGCACTGAACTTTGTCCGGTGGAGTTCCTTTTTGTGTTGCTGTAATTGTGTCATTTCTCGATGAGAAAGATTAGGCAACATTTAGTCACTTCTAGCCATGATGCTCAATTTATTTATGAATGTACCCTAGTTACTAGGGACCGTTTACGTTGGAGAACAAGATCTATTGTATGCCTGTGTATTTGGGGAAGTCAAATCTGAAATAATGATGAAATTGCGTGTATCCAAAGTTAAAACTCGTGATTTGTCGCCCTCTGGTGTGTAAAAGATGCAAAAGCTTACAGCACCTGGTATTCCCAGGCGGTCTCCCATCCAAGTACTGACCAGGCCCGAGCCTGCTTAGCTTCCGAGATCGGACGAGATCGGGCGTATTCAGGCTAGTATGGCCGTAAGCCAGAAAGGCTGTCCCTGACGCTCTACTTAAAGGGAAGGCAATATCCGTTTCTGCCGTTCATACTTACAGTTGAACTGTCTCTCTACTCTAAAGCCCGGGACACAGCAGCGCGCCGCAGATAGTCCCTGCTAACACGCCACGTTGTGGCAACATTGTGGCAACGTTGTGCGTTAGCTGGGGTGCCACACCAGACCGGAACTATATATTACAAAACGAACACATTGTCTTGATAAAACAACTGTAATTGAGTGCCTGACACGCCAGTCAAGCGCAATCTTGAGAAGGTGTGCATTTCAGTAAGGATTTCAATTGACATGCAGTATGAAACTGAAAGGAGGTTGCATCACTATGATGCATAACATTGCATGTATTGTATTTTCAAGTGTGTGCATTCATCCTGTTGTCATTTTGTTTTGAAAGCAGAAGAATCATTCAACAGGTTGCTGAGACAAATGTAAACCAGTAAAACATATGAAGAGAAACAAACCTTGAATATAAGTTCAGTTGTTTAAACATTTGACAAACTATGGTGAGGGGGTAAGAAAACACACAAATCCAGCAGCTCCTGTATTTCAATACACCAGAACCCAATATTATTGGCGAGTCGGGTAGTCCATCATCACAGTTCGAGGGCAGGCATCATTTCAGTAATTTCATCCCGTTGCATTCACATCCGTGCCTTGAATGAGATTGAATGTGATCTTTGCTCTCAAGTATGTTCCCAAGTTTTACACTTTCGTGCTTTGCATGAATGGGAATGGAACCGTGTGTGTTGAATGAGGCTCCTTGTGAGCACTGAACTTTGTCCGGTGGAGTTCCTTTTTGTGTTGCTGTAATTGTGTCATTTCTCGATGAGAAAGATTAGGCAACATTTAGTCACTTCTAGCCATGATGCTCAATTTATTTACGAATGTACCCTAGTTACTAGGGACCGTTTACGTTGGAGAACAAGATCTATTGTATGCCTGTGTATTTGGGGAAGTCAAATCTGAAATAATGATGAAATTGCGTGTATCCAAAGTTAAAACTCGTGATTTGTCGCCCTCTGGTGTGTAAAAGATGCAAAAGCTTACAGCACCTGGTATTCCCAGGCGGTCTCCCATCCAAGTACTGACCAGGCCCGAGCCTGCTTAGCTTCCGAGATCGGACGAGATCGGGCGTATTCAGGCTAGTATGGCCGTAAGCCAGGGAGGCTGTCCCTGACGCTCTACTTAAAGGGAAGGCAATATCCGTTTCTGCCGCTCATACTTGCAGTTGAACTGTCTCTCTACTCTAAAGTCCGGGACACACCAGCGCGCCGCAGACAGTCCCTGCTAACACGAAACGTTGTGGCAACGTTGTGCGTTAGCTGGGGTGCCACACCAGACCGGAACTATATATTACAAAACGAACACATTGTCTTGATAAAACAGCTGTAATTGAGTGCCTGACACGCCAGTCAAGCGCAATCTTGAGAAGGTGTGCATTTCAGTAAGGATTTCAATTGACATGCAGTATGAAACTGAAAGGAGGTTGCATCACTATGATGCATAACATTGCATGTATTGTATTTTCAAGTGTGTGCATTCATCCTGTTGTCATTTTGTTTTGAAAGTAGAAGAATCATTTTTGCTGAGGTTGCTGAGACAAATGTAAACCAGTAAAACATATGAAGAGAAACAAACCTTGAATATAAGTTCAGTTGTTTAAACATTTGACAAACTATGGTGAGGGGGTAAGAAAACACACAAATCCAGCAGCTCCTGTACTTCAATACACCAGAACCCAATATTATTGGCGAGTCGGGTAGTCCATCATCACAGTTCGAGGGCAGGCATAATTTCAGTAATTTCATCCCGTTGCATTCACATCCGTGCCTTGAATGAGATTGAATGTGATCTTTGCTCTCAAGTATGTTCCCAAGTTTTACACTTTCGTGCTTTGCATGAATGGGAATGGAACCGTATGTGTTGAATGAAGCTCCTTGTGAGCACTGAACTTTGTCCGGTGGAGTTCCTTTTTGTGTTGCTGTAATTGTGTCATTTCTCGATGAGAAAGATTAGGCAACATTTAGTCACTTCTAGCCATGATGCTCAATTTATTTACGAATGTACCCTAGTTACTAGGGACCGTTTACGTTGGAGAACAAGATCTATTGTATGCCTGTGTATTTGGGGAAGTCAAATCTGAAATAATGATGAAATTGCGTGTATCCAAAGTTAAAACTCGTGATTTGTCGCCCTCTGGTGTGTAAAAGATGCAAAAGCTTACAGCACCTGGTATTTCCAGGCAGTCTCCCATCCAAGTACTGACCAGGCCCAAGCCTGCTTAGCTTCCGAGATCGGACGAGATCGGGCGTATTCAGGCTAGTATGGCCGTAAGCCAGGGAGGCTGTCCCTGACGCTCTACTTAAAGGGAAGGCAATATCCGTTTCTGCCGTTCATACTTACAGTTGAACTGTCTCTCTACTCTAAAGCCCGGGACACACCAGCGCGCCGCAGACAGTCCCTGCTAACACGCCACGTTGTGGCAACATTGTGGCAACGTTGTGCGTTAGCTGGGGTGCCACACCAGACCGGAACTATATATTACAAAACGAACACATTGTCTTGATAAAACAGCTGTAATTGAGTGCCTGACACGCCAGTCAAGCGCAATCTTGAGAAGGTGTGCATTTCAGTAAGGATTTAAATTGACATGCAGTATGAAACTGAAAGGAGGTTGCATCACTATGATGCATAACATTGCATGTATTGTATTTTCAAGTGTGTGCATTCATCCTGTTGTCATTTTGTTTTGAAAGCAGAAGAATCATTCAACAGGTTGCTGAGACAAATGTAAACCAGTAAAACATATGAAGAGAAACAAACCTTGAATATAAGTTCAGTTGTTTAAACATTTGACAAACTATGGTGAGGGGGTAAGAAAACACACAAATCCAGCAGCTCCTGTATTTCAATACACCAGAACCCAATATTATTGGCGAGTCGGGTAGTCCATCATCACAGTTCGAGGGCAGGCATCATTTCAGTAATTTCATCTTGTTGCATTCACATCCGTGCCTTGAATGAGATTGAATGTGATCTTTGCTCTCAAGTATGTTCCCAAGTTTTACACTTTCGTGCTTTGCATGAATGGGAATGGAACCGTGTGTGTTGAATGAGGCTCCTTGTGAGCACTGAACTTTGTCCGGTGGAGTTCCTTTTTGTGTTGCTGTAATTCTGTCATTTCTCGATGAGAAAGATTAGGCAACATTTAGTCACTTCTAGCCATGATGCTCAATTTATTTATGAATGTACCCTAGTTACTAGGGACCGTTTACATTGGAGAACAAGATCTATTGTATGCCTGTGTATTTGGGGAAGTCAAATCTGAAATAATGATGAAATTGCGTGTATCCAAAGTTAAAACTCGTGATATGTCGCCCTCTGGTGTGTAAAAGATGCAAAAGCTTACAGCACCTGGTATTCCCAGGCGGTCTCCCATCCAAGTACTGACCAGGCCCGAGCCTGCTTAGCTTCCGAGATCGGACGAGATCGGGCGTATTCAGGCTAGTATGGCCGTAAGCTAGGAATGCTGTCCCTGACGCTCTACTTAAAGGGAAGGCAATATCCGTTTCTGCCGTTCATACTTACAGTTGAACTGTCTCTCTACTCTAAAGCCCGGGACACACCAGCGCGCCGCAGACAGTCCCTGCTAACACGCCACGTTGTGGCAACATTGTGGCAACGTTGTGCGTTAGCTGGGGTGCCACACCAGACCGGAACTATATATTACAAAACGAACACATTGTCTTGATAAAACAGCTGTAATTGAGTGCCTGACACGCCAGTCAAGCGCAATCTTGAGAAGGTGTGCATTTCAGTAAGGATTTCAATTGACATGCAGTATGAAACTGAAAGGAGGTTGCATCACTATGATGCATAACATTGCATGTATTGTTTTTACAAGTGTGTGCATTCATCCTGTTGTCATTTTGTTTTGAAAGCAGAAGAATCATTCAACAGGTTGCTGAGACAAATGTAAACCAGTAAAACATATGAAGAGAAACAAACCTTGAATATAAGTTCAGTTGTTTAAACATTTGACAAACTATGGTGAGGGGGTAAGAAAACACACAAATCCAGCAGCTCCTGTATTTCAATACACCAGAACCCAATATTATTGGCGAGTCGGGTAGTCCATCATCACAGTTCGAGGGCAGGCATCATTTCAGTAATTTCATCCCGTTGCATTCACATCCGTGCCTTGAATGAGATTGAATGTGATCTTTGCTCTCAAGTATGTTCCCAAGTTTTACACTTTCGTGCTTTGCATGAATGGGAATGGAACCGTGTGTGTTGAATGAGGCTCCTTGTGAGCACTGAACTTTGTCCGGTGGAGTTCCTTTTTGTGTTGCTGTAATTGTGTCATTTCTCGATGAGAAAGATTAGGCAACATTTAGTCACTTCTAGCCATGATGCTCAATTTATTTACGAATGTACCCTAGTTACTAGGGACCGTTTACATTGGAGAACAAGATCTATTGTATGCCTGTGTATTTGGGGAAGTCAAATCTGAAATAATGATGAAATTGCGTGTATCCAAAGTTAAAACTCGTGATTTGTCGCCCTCTGGTGTGTAAAAGATGCAAAAGCTTACAGCACCTGGTATTCCCAGGCGGTCTCCCATCCAAGTACTGACCAGGCCCGAGCCTGCTTAGTTTCCGAGATCGGACGAGATCGGGCGTATTCAGGCTAGTATGGCCGTAAGCCAGGGAGGCTGTCCCTGACGCTCTACTTAAAGGGAAGGCAATATCCGTTTCTGCCGCTCATACTTACAGTTGAACTGTCTCTCTACTCTAAAGTCCGGGACACACCAGCACGCCGCAGACAGTCCCTGCTAACACGAAACGTTGTGGCAACGTTGTGCGTTAGCTGGGGTGCCACACCAGACCTATGTATTACAAAACGAACACATTGTCTTGATAAAACAGCTGTAATTGAGTGCCTGACACGCCATTCAAGCGCAATCTTGAGAAGGTGTGCATTTCAGTAAGGATTTCAATTGACATGCAGTATGAAACTGAAAGGAGGTTGCATCACTATGATGCATAACATTGCATGTATTGTATTTTCAAGTGTGTGCATTCATCCTGTTGTCATTTTGTTTTGAAAGCAGAAGAATCATTCAACAGGTTGCTGAGACAAATGTAAACCAGTAAAACATATGAAGAGAAACAAACCTTGAATATAAGTTCAGTTGTTTAAACATTTGACAAACTATGGTGAGGGGGTAAGAAAACACACAAATCCAGCAGCTCCTGTATTTCAATACACCAGAACCCAATATTATTGGCGAGTCGGGTAGTCCATCATCACAGTTCGAGGGCAGGCATCATTTCAGTAATTTCATCCCGTTGCATTCACATCCGTGCCTTGAATGAGATTGAATGTGATCTTTGCTCTCAAGTATGTTCCCAAGTTTTACACTTTCGTGCTTTGCATGAATGGGAATGGAACCGTGTGTGTTGAATGAGGCTCCTTGTGAGCACTGAACTTTGTCCGGTGGAGTTCCTTTTTGTGTTGCTGTAATTGTGTCATTTCTCGATGAGAAAGATTAGGCAACATTTAGTCACTTCTAGCCATGATGCTCAATTTATTTACGAATGTACCCTAGTTACTAGGGACCGTTTACGTTGGAGAACAAGATCTATTGTATGCCTGTGTATTTGGGGAAGTCAAATCTGAAATAATGATGAAATTGCGTGTATCCAAAGTTAAAACTCGTGATTTGTCGCCCTCTGGTGTGTAAAAGATGCAAAAGCTTACAGCACCTGGTATTCCCAGGCGGTCTCCCATCCAAGTACTGACCAGGCCCGAGCCTGCTTGGCTTCCGAGATCGGACGAGATCGGGCGTATTCAGGCTAGTATGGCCGTAAGCCAGGGAGGCTGTCCCTGACGCTCTACTTAAAGGGAAGGCAATATCCGTTTCTGCCGTTCATACTTACAGTTGAACTGTCTCTCTACTCTAAAGCCCGGGACACACCAGCGCGCCGCAGACAGTCCCTGCTAACACGCCACGTTGTGGCAACATTGTGGCAACGTTGTGCGTTAGCTGGGGTGCCACACCAGACCGGAACTATATTTTACAAAACGAACACATTGTCTTGATAAAACAGCTGTAATTGAGTGCCTGACACGCCAGTCAAGCGCAATCTTGAGAAGGTGTGCATTTCAGTAAGGATTTCAATTGACATGCAGTATGAAACTGAAAGGAGGTTGCATCACTATGATGCATAACATTGCATGTATTGTATTTTCAAGTGTGTGCATTCATCCTGTTGTCATTTTGTTTTGAAAGCAGAAGAATCATTCAACAGGTTGCTGAGACAAATGTAAACCAGTAAAACATATGAAGAGAAACAAACCTTGAATATAAGTTCAGTTGTTTAAACATTTGACAAACTATGGTGAGGGGGTAAGAAATGACACAAATCCAGCAGCTCCTGTATTTCAATACACCAGAAGCCAATATTATTGGCGAGTCGGGTAGTCCATCATCACAGTTCGAGGGCAGGCATCATTTCAGTAATTTCATCCCGTTGCATTCACATCCGTGCCTTGAATGAGATTGAATGTGATCTTTGCTCTCAAGTATGTTCCCAAGTTTTACACTTTCGTGCTTTGCATGAATGGGAATGGAACCGTGTGTGTTGAATGAGGCTCCTTGTGAGCACTGAACTTTGTCCGGTGGAGTTCCTTTTTGTGTTGCTGTAATTGTGTAATTTCTCGATGAGAAAGATTAGGCAACATTTAGTCACTTCTAGCCATGATGCTCAATTTATTTACGAATGTACCCTAGTTACTAGGGACCGTTTACGTTGGAGAACAAGATCTATTGTATGCCTGTGTATTTGGGGAAGTCAAATCTGAAATAATGATGAAATTGCGAGTATCCAAAGTTAAAACTCGTGATTTGTCGCCCTCTGGTGTGTAAAAGATGCAAAAGCTTACAGCACCTGGTATTCACAGGCGGTCTCCCATCCAAGTACTGACCAGGCCCGAGCCTGCTTAGCTTCCGAGATCGGACGAGATCGGGCGTATTCAGGCTAGTATGGCCGAAAGCCAGGGAGGCTGTCCCTGACGCTCTACTTAAAGGGAAGGCAATATCCGTTTCTGCCGCTCATACTTGCAGTTGAACTGTCTCTCTACTCTAAAGTCCGGGACACACCAGCGCGCCGCAGACAGTCCCTGCTAACACGAAACGTTGTGGCAACGTTGTGCGTTAGCTGGGGTGCCACACCAGACCGGAACTATATATTACAAAACGAACACATTGTCTTGATAAAACAGCTGTAATTGAGTGCCTGACACGCCAGTCAAGCGCAATCTTGAGAAGGTGTGCATTTCAGTAAGGATTTCAATTGACATGCAGTATGAAACTGAAAGGAGGTTGCATCACTATGATGCATAACATTGCATGTATTGTATTTTCAAGTGTGTGCATTCATCCTGTTGTCATTTTGTTTTGAAAGTAGAAGAATCATTTTTGCTGAGGTTGCTGAGACAAATGTAAACCAGTAAAACATATGAAGAGAAACAAACCTTGAATATAAGTTCAGTTGTTTAAACATTTGACAAACTATGGTGAGGGGGTAAGAAAACACACAAATCCAGCAGCTCCTGTATTTCAATACACCAGAACCCAATATTATTGGCGAGTCGGGTAGTCCATCATCACAGTTCGAGGGCAGGCATCATTTCAGTAATTTCATCCCGTTGCATTCACATCCGTGCCTTGAATGAGATTGAATGTGATCTTTGCTCTCAAGTATGTTCCCAAGTTTTACACTTTCGTGCTTTGCATGAATGGGAATGGAACCGTGTGTGTTGAATGAGGCTCCTTGTGAGCACTGAACTTTGTCCGGTGGAGTTCCTTTTTGTGTTGCTGTAATTGTGTCATTTCTCGATGAGAAAGATTAGGCAACATTTAGTCACTTCTAGCCATGATGCTCAATTTATTTATGAATGTACCCTAGTTACTAGGGACCGTTTACGTTGGAGAACAAGATCTATTGTATGCCTGTGTATTTGTGGAAGTCAAATCTGAAATAATGATGAAATTGCGTGTATCCAAAGTTAAAACTCGTGATTTGTCGCCCTCTGGTGTGTAAAAGATGCAAAAGCTTACAGCACCTGGTATTCCCAGGCGGTCTCCTATCCAAGTACTGACCAGGCCCGAGCCTGCTTAGCTTCCGAGATCGGACGAGATCGGGCGTATTCAGGCTAGTATGGCCGTAAGCCAGAAAGGCTGTCCCTGACGCTCTACTTAAAGGGAAGGCAATATCCGTTTCTGCCGTTCATACTTACAGTTGAACTGTCTCTCTACTCTAAAGCCCGGGACACAGCAGCGCGCCGCAGATAGTCCCTGCTAACACGCCACGTTGTGGCAACATTGTGGCAACGTTGTGCGTTAGCTGGGGTGCCACACCAGACCGGAACTATATATTACAAAACGAACACATTGTCTTGATAAAACAGCTGTAATTGAGTGCCTGACACGCCAGTCAAGCGCAATCTTGAGAAGGTGTGCATTTCAGTAAGGATTTCAATTGACATGCAGTATGAAACTGAAAGGAGGTTGCATCACTATGATGCATAACATTGCATGTATTGTATTTTCAAGTGTGTGCATTCATCCTGTTGTCATTTTGTTTTGAAAGCAGAAGAATCATTCAACAGGTTGCTGAGACAAATGTAAACCAGTAAAACATATGAAGAGAAACAAACCTTGAATATAAGTTCAGTTGTTTAAACATTTGAAAAACTATGGTGAGGGGGTAAGAAAACACACAAATCCAGCAGCTCCTGTATTTCAATACACCAGAACCCAATATTATTGGCGAGTCGGGTAGTCCATCATCACAGTTCGAGGGCAGGCATCATTTCAGTAATTTCATCCCGTTGCATTCACATCCGTGCCTTGAATGAGATTGAATGTGATCTTTGCTCTCAAGTATTGTCCCAAGTTTTACACTTTCGTGCTTTGCATGAATGGGAATGGAACCGTGTGTGTTGAATGAGGCTCCTTGTGAGCACTGAACTTTGTCCGGTGGAGTTCCTTTTTGTGTTGCTGTAATTGTGTCATTTCTCGATGAGAAAGATTAGGCAACATTTAGTCACTTCTAGCCATGATGCTCAATTTATTTACGAATGTACACTAGTTACTAGGGACCGTTTACGTTGGAGAACAAGATCTATTGTATGCCTGTGTATTTGGGGAAGTCAAATCTGAAATAATGATGAAATTGCGTGTATCCAAAGTTAAAACTCGTGATTTGTCGCCCTCTGGTGTGTAAAAGATGCAAAAGCTTACAGCACCTGGTATTCCCAGGCGGTCTCCCATCCAAGTACTGACCAGGCCCGAGCCTGCTTAGCTTCCGAGATCGGATGAGATCGGGCGTATTCAGGCTAGTATGGCCGTAAGCCAGAGAGGCTGTCCCTGACGCTCTACTTAAAGGGAAGGCAATATCCGTTTCTGCCGCTCATACTTGCAATTGAACTGTCTCTCTACTCTAAAGTCCGGGACACACCAGCGCGCCGCAGACAGTCCCTGCTAACACGAAACGTTGTGGCAACGTTGTGCGTTAGCTGGGGTGCCACACCAGACCGGAACTATATATTACAAAACGAACACATTGTCTTGATAAAACAGCTGTAATTGAGTGCCTGACACGCCAGTCAAGCGCAATCTTGAGAAGGTGTGCATTTCAGTAAGGATTTCAATTGACATGCAGTATGAAACTGAAAGGAGGTTGCATCACTATGATGCATAACATTGCATGTATTGTATTTTCAAGTGTGTGCATTCATCCTGTTGTCATTTTGTTTTGAAAGCAGAAGAATCATTCAACAGGTTGCTGAGACAAATGTAAACCAGTAAAACATATGAAGAGAAACAAACCTTGAATATAAGTTCAGTTGTTTAAACATTTGACAAACTATGGTGAGGGGGTAAGAAAACACACAAATCCAGCAGCTCCTGTACTTCAATACACCAGAACCCAATATTATTGGCGAGTCGGGTAGTCCATCATCACAGTTCGAGGGCAGGCATAATTTCAGTAATTTCATCCCGTTGCATTCACATCCGTGCCTTGAATGAGATTGAATGTGATCTTTGCTCTCAAGTATGTTCCCAAGTTTTACACTTTCGTGCTTTGCATGAATGGGAATGGAACCGTATGTGTTGAATGAAGCTCCTTGTGAGCACTGAACTTTGTCCGGTGGAGTTCCTTTTTGTGTTGCTGTAATTGTGTCATTTCTCGATGAGAAAGATTAGGCAACATTTAGTCACTTCTAGCCATGATGCTCAATTTATTTACGAATGTACCCTAGTTACTAGGGACCGTTTACGTTGGAGAACAAGATCTATTGTATGCCTGTGTATTTGGGGAAGTCAAATCTGAAATAATGATGAAATTGCGTGTATCCAAAGTTAAAACTCGTGATTTGTCGCCCTCTGGTGTGTAAAAGATGCAAAAGCTTACAGCACCTGGTATTTCCAGGCAGTCTCCCATCCAAGTACTGACCAGGCCCAAGCCTGCTTAGCTTCCGAGATCGGACGAGATCGGGCGTATTCAGGCTAGTATGGCCGTAAGCCAGGGACGCTGTCCCTGACGCTCTACTTAAAGGGAAGGCAATATCCGTTTCTGCCGTTCATACTTACAGTTGAACTGTCTCTCTACTCTAAAGCCCGGGACACACCAGCGCGCCGCAGACAGTCCCTGCTAACACGCCACGTTGTGGCAACATTGTGGCAACGTTGTGCGTTAGCTGGGGTGCCACACCAGACCGGAACTATATATTACAAAACGAACACATTGTCTTGATAAAACAGCTGTAATTGAGTGCCTGACACGCCAGTCAAGCGCAATCTTGAGAAGGTGTGCATTTCAGTAAGGATTTAAATTGACATGCAGTATGAAACTGAAAGGAGGTTGCATCACTATGATGCATAACATTGCATGTATTGTATTTTCAAGTGTGTGCATTCATCCTGTTGTCATTTTGTTTTGAAAGCAGAAGAATCATTCAACAGGTTGCTGAGACAAATGTAAACCAGTAAAACATATGAAGAGAAACAAACCTTGAATATAAGTTCAGTTGTTTAAACATTTGACAAACTATGGTGAGGGGGTAAGAAAACACACAAATCCAGCAGCTCCTGTATTTCAATACACCAGAACCCAATATTATTGGCGAGTCGGGTAGTCCATCATCACAGTTCGAGGGCAGGCATCATTTCAGTAATTTCATCTTGTTGCATTCACATCCGTGCCTTGAATGAGATTGAATGTGATCTTTGCTCTCAAGTATGTTCCCAAGTTTTACACTTTCGTGCTTTGTATGAATGGGAATGGAACCGTGTGTGTTGAATGAGGCTCCTTGTGAGCACTGAACTTTGTCCGGTGGAGTTCCTTTTTGTGTTGCTGTAATTCTGTCATTTCTCGATGAGAAAGATTAGGCAACATTTAGTCACTTCTAGCCATGATGCTCAATTTATTTATGAATGTACCCTAGTTACTAGGGACCGTTTACATTGGAGAACAAGATCTATTGTATGCCTGTGTATTTGGGGAAGTCAAATCTGAAATAATGATGAAATTGCGTGTATCCAAAGTTAAAACTCGTGATATGTCGCCCTCTGGTGTGTAAAAGATGCAAAAGCTTACAGCACCTGGTATTCCCAGGCGGTCTCCCATCCAAGTACTGACCAGGCCCGAGCCTGCTTAGCTTCCGAGATCGGACGAGATCGGGCGTATTCAGGCTAGTATGGCCGTAAGCTAGGAATGCTGTCCCTGACGCTCTACTTAAAGGGAAGGCAATATCCGTTTCTGCCGTTCATACTTACAGTTGAACTGTCTCTCTACTCTAAAGCCCGGGACACACCAGCGCGCCGCAGACAGTCCCTGCTAACACGCCACGTTGTGGCAACATTGTGGCAACGTTGTGCGTTAGCTGGGGTGCCACACCAGACCGGAACTATATATTACAAAACGAACACATTGTCTTGATAAAACAGCTGTAATTGAGTGCCTGACACGCCAGTCAAGCGCAATCTTGAGAAGGTGTGCATTTCAGTAAGGATTTCAATTGACATGCAGTATGAAACTGAAAGGAGGTTGCATCACTATGATGCATAACATTGCATGTATTGTTTTTACAAGTGTGTGCATTCATCCTGTTGTCATTTTGTTTTGAAAGCAGAAGAATCATTCAACAGGTTGCTGAGACAAATGTAAACCAGTAAAACATATGAAGAGAAACAAACCTTGAATATAAGTTCAGTTGTTTAAACATTTGACAAACTATGGTGAGGGGGTAAGAAAACACACAAATCCAGCAGCTCCTGTATTTCAATACACCAGAACCCAATATTATTGGCGAGTCGGGTAGTCCATCATCACAGTTCGAGGGCAGGCATCATTTCAGTAATTTCATCCCGTTGCATTCACATCCGTGCCTTGAATGAGATTGAATGTGATCTTTGCTCTCAAGTATGTTCCCAAGTTTTACACTTTCGTGCTTTGCATGAATGGGAATGGAACCGTGTGTGTTGAATGAGGCTCCTTGTGAGCACTGAACTTTGTCCGGTGGAGTTCCTTTTTGTGTTGCTGTAATTGTGTCATTTCTCGATGAGAAAGATTAGGCAACATTTAGTCACTTCTAGCCATGATGCTCAATTTATTTACGAATGTACCCTAGTTACTAGGGACCGTTTACATTGGAGAACAAGATCTATTGTATGCCTGTGTATTTGGGGAAGTCAAATCTGAAATAATGATGAAATTGCGTGTATCCAAAGTTAAAACTCGTGATTTGTCGCCCTCTGGTGTGTAAAAGATGCAAAAGCTTACAGCACCTGGTATTCCCAGGCGGTCTCCCATCCAAGTACTGACCAGGCCCGAGCCTGCTTAGTTTCCGAGATCGGACGAGATCGGGCGTATTCAGGCTAGTATGGCCGTAAGCCAGGGAGGCTGTCCCTGACGCTCTACTTAAAGGGAAGGCAATATCCGTTTCTGCCGCTCATACTTGCAGTTGAACTGTCTCTCTACTCTAAAGTCCGGGACACACCAGCACGCCGCAGACAGTCCCTGCTAACACGAAACGTTGTGGCAACGTTGTGCGTTAGCTGGGGTGCCACACCAGACCTATGTATTACAAAACGAACACATTGTCTTGATAAAACAGCTGTAATTGAGTGCCTGACACGCCATTCAAGCGCAATCTTGAGAAGGTGTGCATTTCAGTAAGGATTTCAATTGACATGCAGTATGAAACTGAAAGGAGGTTGCATCACTATGATGCATAACATTGCATGTATTGTATTTTCAAGTGTGTGCATTCATCCTGTTGTCATTTTGTTTTGAAAGCAGAAGAATCATTCAACAGGTTGCTGAGACAAATGTAAACCAGTAAAACATATGAAGAGAAACAAACCTTGAATATAAGTTCAGTTGTTTAAACATTTGACAAACTATGGTGAGGGGGTAAGAAAACACACAAATCCAGCAGCTCCTGTATTTCAATACACCAGAACCCAATATTATTGGCGAGTCGGGTAGTCCATCATCACAGTTCGAGGGCAGGCATCATTTCAGTAATTTCATCCCGTTGCATTCACATCCGTGCCTTGAATGAGATTGAATGTGATCTTTGCTCTCAAGTATGTTCCCAAGTTTTACACTTTCGTGCTTTGCATGAATGGGAATGGAACCGTGTGTGTTGAATGAGGCTCCTTGTGAGCACTGAACTTTGTCCGGTGGAGTTCCTTTTTGTGTTGCTGTAATTGTGTCATTTCTCGATGAGAAAGATTAGGCAACATTTAGTCACTTCTAGCCATGATGCTCAATTTATTTACGAATGTACCCTAGTTACTAGGGACCGTTTACGTTGGAGAACAAGATCTATTGTATGCCTGTGTATTTGGGGAAGTCAAATCTGAAATAATGATGAAATTGCGTGTATCCAAAGTTAAAACTCGTGATTTGTCGCCCTCTGGTGTGTAAAAGATGCAAAAGCTTACAGCACCTGGTATTCCCAGGCGGTCTCCCATCCAAGTACTGACCAGGCCCGAGCCTGCTTGGCTTCCGAGATCGGACGAGATCGGGCGTATTCAGGCTAGTATGGCCGTAAGCCAGGGAGGCTGTCCCTGACGCTCTACTTAAAGGGAAGGCAATATCCGTTTCTGCCGTTCATACTTACAGTTGAACTGTCTCTCTACTCTAAAGCCCGGGACACACCAGCGCGCCGCAGACAGTCTCTGCTAACACGCCACGTTGTGGCAACATTGTGGCAACGTTGTGCGTTAGCTGGGGTGCCACACCAGACCGGAACTATATTTTACAAAACGAACACATTGTCTTGATAAAACAGCTGTAATTGAGTGCCTGACACGCCAGTCAAGCGCAATCTTGAGAAGGTGTGCATTTCAGTAAGGATTTCAATTGACATGCAGTATGAAACTGAAAGGAGGTTGCATCACTATGATGCATAACATTGCATGTATTGTATTTTCAAGTGTGTGCATTCATCCTGTTGTCATTTTGTTTTGAAAGCAGAAGAATCATTCAACAGGTTGCTGAGACAAATGTAAACCAGTAAAACATATGAAGAGAAACAAACCTTGAATATAAGTTCAGTTGTTTAAACATTTGACAAACTATGGTGAGGGGGTAAGAAATGACACAAATCCAGCAGCTCCTGTATTTCAATACACCAGAAGCCAATATTATTGGCGAGTCGGGTAGTCCATCATCACAGTTCGAGGGCAGGCATCATTTCAGTAATTTCATCCCGTTGCATTCACATCCGTGCCTTGAATGAGATTGAATGTGATCTTTGCTCTCAAGTATGTTCCCAAGTTTTACACTTTCGTGCTTTGCATGAATGGGAATGGAACCGTGTGTGTTGAATGAGGCTCCTTGTGAGCACTGAACTTTGTCCGGTGGAGTTCCTTTTTGTGTTGCTGTAATTGTGTAATTTCTCGATGAGAAAGATTAGGCAACATTTAGTCACTTCTAGCCATGATGCTCAATTTATTTACGAATGTACCCTAGTTACTAGGGACCGTTTACGTTGGAGAACAAGATCTATTGTATGCCTGTGTATTTGGGGAAGTCAAATCTGAAATAATGATGAAATTGCGAGTATCCAAAGTTAAAACTCGTGATTTGTCGCCCTCTGGTGTGTAAAAGATGCAAAAGCTTACAGCACCTGGTATTCCCAGGCGGTCTCCCATCCAAGTACTGACCAGGCCCGAGCCTGCTTAGCTTCCGAGATCGGACGAGATCGGGCGTATTCAGGCTAGTATGGCCGTAAGCCAGGGAGGCTGTCCCTGACGCTCTACTTAAAGGGAAGGCAATATCCGTTTCTGCCGCTCATACTTGCAGTTGAACTGTCTCTCTACTCTAAAGTCCGGGACACACCAGCGCGCCGCAGACAGTCCCTGCTAACACGAAACGTTGTGGCAACGTTGTGCGTTAGCTGGGGTGCCACACCAGACCGGAACTATATATTACAAAACGAACACATTGTCTTGATAAAACAGCTGTAATTGAGTGCCTGACACGCCAGTCAAGCGCAATCTTGAGAAGGTGTGCATTTCAGTAAGGATTTCAATTGACATGCAGTATGAAACTGAAAGGAGGTTGCATCACTATGATGCATAACATTGCATGTATTGTATTTTCAAGTGTGTGCATTCATCCTGTTGTCATTTTGTTTTGAAAGTAGAAGAATCATTTTTGCTGAGGTTGCTGAGACAAATGTAAACCAGTAAAACATATGAAGAGAAACAAACCTTGAATATAAGGTCAGTTGTTTAAACATTTGACAAACTATGGTGAGGGGGTAAGAAAACACACAAATCCAGCAGCTCCTGTATTTCAATACACCAGAACCCAATATTATTGGCGAGTCGGGTAGTCCATCATCACAGTTCGAGGGCAGGCATCATTTCAGTAATTTCATCCCGTTGCATTCACATCCGTGCCTTGAATGAGATTGAATGTGATCTTTGCTCTCAAGTATGTTCCCAAGTTTTACACTTTCGTGCTTTGCATGAATGGGAATGGAACCGTGTGTGTTGAATGAGGCTCCTTGTGAGCACTGAACTTTGTCCGGTGGAGTTCCTTTTTGTGTTGCTGTAATTGTGTCATTTCTCGATGAGAAAGATTAGGCAACATTTAGTCACTTCTAGCCATGATGCTCAATTTATTTATGAATGTACCCTAGTTACTAGGGACCGTTTACGTTGGAGAACAAGATCTATTGTATGCCTGTGTATTTGGGGAAGTCAAATCTGAAATAATGATGAAATTGCGTGTATCCAAAGTTAAAACTCGTGATTTGTCGCCCTCTGGTGTGTAAAAGATGCAAAAGCTTACAGCACCTGGTATTCCCAGGCGGTCTCCCATCCAAGTACTGACCAGGCCCGAGCCTGCTTAGCTTCCGAGATCGGACGAGATCGGGCGTATTCAGGCTAGTATGGCCGTAAGCCAGGGAGGCTGTCCCTGACGCTCTACTTAAAGGGAAGGCAATATCCGTTTCTGCCGTTCATACTTACAGTTGAACTGTCTCTCTACTCTAAAGCCCGGGACACACCAGCGCGCCGCAGACAGTCCCTGATAACACGCCACGTTGTGGCAACATTGTGGCAACGTTGTGCGTTAGCTGGGGTGCCACACCAGACCGGAACTATATATTACAAAACGAACACATTCTCTTGATAAAACAGCTGTAATTGAGTGCCTGACACGCCAGTCAAGCGCAATCTTGAGAAGGTGTGCATTTCAGTAAGGATTTCAATTGACATGCAGTATGAAACTGAAAGGAGGTTGCATCACTATGATGCATTACATTGCATGTATTGTATTTTCAAGTGTGTGCATTCATCCTGTTGTCATTTTGTTTTGAAAGCAGAAGAATCATTCAACAGGTTGCTGAGACAAATGTAAACCAGTAAAACATATGAAGAGAAACAAACCTTGAATATAAGTTCAGTTGTTTAAACATTTGACAAACTATGGTGAGGGGGTAAGAAAACACACAAATCCAGCAGCTCCTGTATTTCAATACACCAGAACCCAATATTATTGGCGAGTCGGGTAGTCCATCATCACAGTTCGAGGGCAGGCATCATTTCAGTAATTTCATCCCGTTGCATTCACATCCGTGCCTTGAATGAGATTGAATGTGATCTTTGCTCTCAAGTATGTTCCCAAGTTTTACACTTTCGTGCTTTGCATGAATGGGAATGGAACCGTGTGTGTTGAATGAGGCTCCTTGTGAGCACTGAACTCTGTCCGGTGGAGTTCCTTTTTGTGTTGCTGTAATTGTGTCATTTCTCGATGAGAAAGATTAGGCAACATTTAGTCACTTCTAGCCATGATGCTCAATTTATTTACGAATGTACCCTAGTTACTAGGGACCGTTTACGTTGGAGAACAAGATCTATTGTATGCCTGTGTATTTGGGGAAGTCAAATCTGAAATAATGATGAAATTGCGTGTATCCAAAGTTAAAACTCGTGATTTGTCGCCCTCTGGTGTGTAAAAGATGCAAAAGCTTACAGCACCTGGTTTTCCCAGGTGGTCTCCCATCCAAGTACTGACCAGGCCCGAGCCTGCTTAGCTTCCGAGATCGGACGAGATCGGGCGTATTCAGGCTAGTATGGCCGTAAGCCAGGGAGGCTGTCCCTGACGCTCTACTTAAAGGGAAGGCAATATCCGTTTCTGCCGCTCATACTTGCAGTTGAACTGTCTCTCTACTCTAAAGTCCGGGACACACCAGCGCGCCGCAGACAGTCCCTGCTAACACGAAACGTTGTGGCAACGTTGTACGTTAGCTGGGGTGCCACACCAGACCGGAACTATATATTACAAAACGAACACATTGTCTTGATAAAACAGCTGTAATTGAGTGCCTGACACGCCAGTCAAGCGCAATCTTGAGAAGGTGTGCATTTCAGTAAGGATTTCAATTGACATGCAGTATGAAACTGAAAGGAGGTTGCATCACTATGATGCATAACATTGCATGTATTGTATTTTCAAGTGTGTGCATTCATCCTGTTGTCATTTTGTTTTGAAAGCAGAAGAATCATTCAACAGGTTGCTGAGACAAATGTAAACCAGTAAAACATATGAAGAGAAACAAACCTTGAATATAAGTTCAGTTGTTTAAACATTTGACAAACTATGGTGAGGGGGTAAGAAAACACACAAATCCAGCAGCTCCTGTATTTCAATACACCAGAACCCAATATTATTGGCGAGTCGGGTAGTCCATCATCACAGTTCGAGGGCAGGCATCATTTCAGTAATTTCATCCCGTTGCATTCACATCCGTGCCTTGAATGAGATTGAATGTGATCTTTGCTCTCAAGTATGTTCCCAAGTTTTACACTTTCGTGCTTTGCATGAATGGGAATGGAACCGTGTGTGTTGAATGAGGCTCCTTGTGAGCACTGAACTTTGTCCGGTGGAGTTCCTTTTTGTGTTGCTGTAATTGTGTAATTTCTCGATGAGAAAGATTAGGCAACATTTAGTCACTTCTAGCCATGATGCTCAATTTATTTACGAATGTACCCTAGTTACTAGGGACCGTTTACGTTGGAGAACAAGATCTATTGTATGCCTGTGTATTTGGGGAAGTCAAATCTGAAATAATGATGAAATTGCGTGTATCCAAAGTTAAAACTCGTGATTTGTCGCCCTCTGGTGTGTAAAAGATGCAAAAGCTTACAGCACCTGGTATTCCCAGGCGGTCTCCCATCCAAGTACTGACCAGGCCCGAGCCTGCTTAGCTTCCGAGATCGGACGAGATCGGGCGTATTCAGGCTAGTATGGCCGTAAGCCAGGGAGGCTGTCCCTGACGCTCTACTTAAAGGGAAGGCAATATCCGTTTCTGCCGCTCATACTTGCAGTTGAACTGTCTCTCTACTCTAAAGTCCGGGACACACCAGCGCGCCGCAGACAGTCCCTGCTAACACGAAACGTTGTGGCAACGTTGTGCGTTAGCTGGGGTGCCACACCAGACCGGAACTATATATTACAAAACGAACACATTGTCTTGATAAAACAGCTGTAATTGAGTGCCTGACACGCCAGTCAAGCGCAATCTTGAGAAGGTGTGCATTTCAGTAAGGATTTCAATTGACATGCAGTATGAAACTGAAAGGAGGTTGCATCACTATGATGCATAACATTGCATGTATTGTATTTTCAAGTGTGTGCATTCATCCTGTTGTCATTTTGTTTTGAAAGTAGAAGAATCATTTTTGCTGAGGTTGCTGAGACAAATGTAAACCAGTAAAACATATGAAGAGAAACAAACCTTGAATATAAGTTCAGTTGTTTAAACATTTGACAAACTATGGTGAGGGGGTAAGAAAACACACAAATCCAGCAGCTCCTGTATTTCAATACACCAGAACCCAATATTATTGGCGAGTCGGGTAGTCCATCATCACAGTTCGAGGGCAGGCATCATTTCAGTAATTTCATCCCGTTGCATTCACATCCGTGCCTTGAATGAGATTGAATGTGATCTTTGCTCTCAAGTATGTTCCCAAGTTTTACACTTTCGTGCTTTGCATGAATGGGAATGGAACCGTGTGTGTTGAATGAGGCTCCTTGTGAGCACTGAACTTTGTCCGGTGGAGTTCCTTTTTGTGTTGCTGTAATTGTGTCATTTCTCGATGAGAAAGATTAGGCAACATTTAGTCACTTCTAGCCATGATGCTCAATTTATTTATGAATGTACCCTAGTTACTAGGGACCGTTTACGTTGGAGAACAAGATCTATTGTATGCCTGTGTATTTGGGGAAGTCAAATCTGAAATAATGATGAAATTGCGTGTATCCAAAGTTAAAACTCGTGATTTGTCGCCCTCTGGTGTGTAAAAGATGCAAAAGCTTACAGCACCTGGTATTCCCAGGCGGTCTCCCATCCAAGTACTGACCAGGCCCGAGCCTGCTTAGCTTCCGAGATCGGACGAGATCGGGCGTATTCAGGCTAGTATGGCCGTAAGCCAGAAAGGCTGTCCCTGACGCTCTACTTAAAGGGAAGGCAATATCCGTTTCTGCCGTTCATACTTACAGTTGAACTGTCTCTCTACTCTAAAGCCCGGGACACAGCAGCGCGCCGCAGATAGTCCCTGCTAACACGCCACGTTGTGGCAACATTGTGGCAACGTTGTGCGTTAGCTGGGGTGCCACACCAGACCGGAACTATATATTACAAAACGAACACATTGTCTTGATAAAACAGCTGTAATTGAGTGCCTGACACGCCAGTCAAGCGCAATCTTGAGAAGGTGTGCATTTCAGTAAGGATTTCAATTGACATGCAGTATGAAACTGAAAGGAGGTTGCATCACTATGATGCATAACATTGCATGTATTGTATTTTCAAGTGTGTGCATTCATCCTGTTGTCATTTTGTTTTGAAAGCAGAAGAATCATTCAACAGGTTGCTGAGACAAATGTAAACCAGTAAAACATATGAAGAGAAACAAACCTTGAATATAAGTTCAGTTGTTTAAACATTTGACAAACTATGGTGAGGGGGTAAGAAAACACACAAATCCAGCAGCTCCTGTATTTCAATACACCAGAACCCAATATTATTGGCGAGTCGGGTAGTCCATCATCACAGTTCGAGGGCAGGCATCATTTCAGTAATTTCATCCCGTTGCATTCACATCCGTGCCTTGAATGAGATTGAATGTGATCTTTGCTCTCAAGTATTGTCCCAAGTTTTACACTTTCGTGCTTTGCATGAATGGGAATGGAACCGTGTGTGTTGAATGAGGCTCCTTGTGAGCACTGAACTTTGTCCGGTGGAGTTCCTTTTTGTGTTGCTGTAATTGTGTCATTTCTCGATGAGAAAGATTAGGCAACATTTAGTCACTTCTAGCCATGATGCTCAATTTATTTACGAATGTACACTAGTTACTAGGGACCGTTTACGTTGGAGAACAAGATCTATTGTATGCCTGTGTATTTGGGGAAGTCAAATCTGAAATAATGATGAAATTGCGTGTATCCAAAGTTAAAACTCGTGATTTGTCGCCCTCTGGTGTGTAAAAGATGCAAAAGCTTACAGCACCTGGTATTCCCAGGCGGTCTCCCATCCAAGTACTGACCAGGCCCGAGCCTGCTTAGCTTCCGAGATCGGATGAGATCGGGCGTATTCAGGCTAGTATGGCCGTAAGCCAGAGAGGCTGTCCCTGACGCTCTACTTAAAGGGAAGGCAATATCCGTTTCTGCCGCTCATACTTGCAATTGAACTGTCTCTCTACTCTAAAGTCCGGGACACACCAGCGCGCCGCAGACAGTCCCTGCTAACACGAAACGTTGTGGCAACGTTGTGCGTTAGCTGGGGTGCCACACCAGACCGGAACTATATATTACAAAACGAACACATTGTCTTGATAAAACAGCTGTAATTGAGTGCCTGACACGCCAGTCAAGCGCAATCTTGAGAAGGTGTGCATTTCAGTAAGGATTTCAATTGACATGCAGTATGAAACTGAAAGGAGGTTGCATCACTATGATGCATAACATTGCATGTATTGTATTTTCAAGTGTGTGCATTCATCCTGTTGTCATTTTGTTTTGAAAGCAGAAGAATCATTCAACAGGTTGCTGAGACAAATGTAAACCAGTAAAACATATGAAGAGAAACAAACCTTGAATATAAGTTCAGTTGTTTAAACATTTGACAAACTATGGTGAGGGGGTAAGAAAACACACAAATCCAGCAGCTCCTGTACTTCAATACACCAGAACCCAATATTATTGGCGAGTCGGGTAGTCCATCATCACAGTTCGAGGGCAGGCATAATTTCAGTAATTTCATCCCGTTGCATTCACATCCGTGCCTTGAATGAGATTGAATGTGATCTTTGCTCTCAAGTATGTTCCCAAGTTTTACACTTTCGTGCTTTGCATGAATGGGAATGGAACCGTATGTGTTGAATGAAGCTCCTTGTGAGCACTGAACTTTGTCCGGTGGAGTTCCTTTTTGTGTTGCTGTAATTGTGTCATTTCTCGATGAGAAAGATTAGGCAACATTTAGTCACTTCTAGCCATGATGCTCAATTTATTTACGAATGTACCCTAGTTACTAGGGACCGTTTACGTTGGAGAACAAGATCTATTGTATGCCTGTGTATTTGGGGAAGTCAAATCTGAAATAATGATGAAATTGCGTGTATCCAAAGTTAAAACTCGTGATTTGTCGCCCTCTGGTGTGTAAAAGATGCAAAAGCTTACAGCACCTGGTATTTCCAGGCAGTCTCCCATCCAAGTACTGACCAGGCCCAAGCCTGCTTAGCTTCCGAGATCGGACGAGATCGGGCGTATTCAGGCTAGTATGGCCGTAAGCCAGGGAGGCTGTCCCTGACGCTCTACTTAAAGGGAAGGCAATATCCGTTTCTGCCGTTCATACTTACAGTTGAACTGTCTCTCTACTCTAAAGCCCGGGACACACCAGCGCGCCGCAGACAGTCCCTGCTAACACGCCACGTTGTGGCAACATTGTGGCAACGTTGTGCGTTAGCTGGGGTGCCACACCAGACCGGAACTATATATTACAAAACGAACACATTGTCTTGATAAAACAGCTGTAATTGAGTGCCTGACACGCCAGTCAAGCGCAATCTTGAGAAGGTGTGCATTTCAGTAAGGATTTAAATTGACATGCAGTATGAAACTGAAAGGAGGTTGCATCACTATGATGCATAACATTGCATGTATTGTATTTTCAAGTGTGTGCATTCATCCTGTTGTCATTTTGTTTTGAAAGCAGAAGAATCATTCAACAGGTTGCTGAGACAAATGTAAACCAGTAAAACATATGAAGAGAAACAAACCTTGAATATAAGTTCAGTTGTTTAAACATTTGACAAACTATGGTGAGGGGGTAAGAAAACACACAAATCCAGCAGCTCCTGTATTTCAATACACCAGAACCCAATATTATTGGCGAGTCGGGTAGTCCATCATCACAGTTCGAGGGCAGGCATCATTTCAGTAATTTCATCTTGTTGCATTCACATCCGTGCCTTGAATGAGATTGAATGTGATCTTTGCTCTCAAGTATGTTCCCAAGTTTTACACTTTCGTGCTTTGCATGAATGGGAATGGAACCGTGTGTGTTGAATGAGGCTCCTTGTGAGCACTGAACTTTGTCCGGTGGAGTTCCTTTTTGTGTTGCTGTAATTGTGTCATTTCTCGATGAGAAAGATTAGGCAACATTTAGTCACTTCTAGCCATGATGCTCAATTTATTTATGAATGTACCCTAGTTACTAGGGACCGTTTACATTGGAGAACAAGATCTATTGTATGCCTGTGTATTTGGGGAAGTCAAATCTGAAATAATGATGAAATTGCGTGTATCCAAAGTTAAAACTCGTGATATGTCGCCCTCTGGTGTGTAAAAGATGCAAAAGCTTACAGCACCTGGTATTCCCAGGCGGTCTCCCATCCAAGTACTGACCAGGCCCGAGCCTGCTTAGCTTCCGAGATCGGACGAGATCGGGCGTATTCAGGCTAGTATGGCCGTAAGCTAGGAATGCTGTCCCTGACGCTCTACTTAAAGGGAAGGCAATATCCGTTTCTGCCGTTCATACTTACAGTTGAACTGTCTCTCTACTCTAAAGCCCGGGACACACCAGCGCGCCGCAGACAGTCCCTGCTAACACGCCACGTTGTGGCAACATTGTGGCAACGTTGTGCGTTAGCTGGGGTGCCACACCAGACCGGAACTATATATTACAAAACGAACACATTGTCTTGATAAAACAGCTGTAATTGAGTGCCTGACACGCCAGTCAAGCGCAATCTTGAGAAGGTGTGCATTTCAGTAAGGATTTCAATTGACATGCAGTATGAAACTGAAAGGAGGTTGCATCACTATGATGCATAACATTGCATGTATTGTTTTTACAAGTGTGTGCATTCATCCTGTTGTCATTTTGTTTTGAAAGCAGAAGAATCATTCAACAGGTTGCTGAGACAAATGTAAACCAGTAAAACATATGAAGAGAAACAAACCTTGAATATAAGTTCAGTTGTTTAAACATTTGACAAACTATGGTGAGGGGGTAAGAAAACACACAAATCCAGCAGCTCCTGTATTTCAATACACCAGAACCCAATATTATTGGCGAGTCGGGTAGTCCATCATCACAGTTCGAGGGCAGGCATCATTTCAGTAATTTCATCCCGTTGCATTCACATCCGTGCCTTGAATGAGATTGAATGTGATCTTTGCTCTCAAGTATGTTCCCAAGTTTTACACTTTCGTGCTTTGCATGAATGGGAATGGAACCGTGTGTGTTGAATGAGGCTCCTTGTGAGCACTGAACTTTGTCCGGTGGAGTTCCTTTTTGTGTTGCTGTAATTGTGTCATTTCTCGATGAGAAAGATTAGGCAACATTTAGTCACTTCTAGCCATGATGCTCAATTTATTTACGAATGTACCCTAGTTACTAGGGACCGTTTACATTGGAGAACAAGATCTATTGTATGCCTGTGTATTTGGGGAAGTCAAATCTGAAATAATGATGAAATTGCGTGTATCCAAAGTTAAAACTCGTGATTTGTCGCCCTCTGGTGTGTAAAAGATGCAAAAGCTTACAGCACCTGGTATTCTCAGGCGGTCTCCCATCCAAGTACTGACCAGGCCCGAGCCTGCTTAGTTTCCGAGATCGGACGAGATCGGGCGTATTCAGGCTAGTATGGCCGTAAGCCAGGGAGGCTGTCCCTGACGCTCTACTTAAAGGGAAGGCAATATCCGTTTCTGCCGCTCATACTTACAGTTGAACTGTCTCTCTACTCTAAAGTCCGGGACACACCAGCACGCCGCAGACAGTCCCTGCTAACACGAAACGTTGTGGCAACGTTGTGCGTTAGCTGGGGTGCCACACCAGACCTATGTATTACAAAACGAACACATTGTCTTGATAAAACAGCTGTAATTGAGTGCCTGACACGCCATTCAAGCGCAATCTTGAGAAGGTGTGCATTTCAGTAAGGATTTCAATTGACATGCAGTATGAAACTGAAAGGAGGTTGCATCACTATGATGCATAACATTGCATGTATTGTATTTTCAAGTGTGTGCATTCATCCTGTTGTCATTTTGTTTTGAAAGCAGAAGAATCATTCAACAGGTTGCTGAGACAAATGTAAACCAGTAAAACATATGAAGAGAAACAAACCTTGAATATAAGTTCAGTTGTTTAAACATTTGACAAACTATGGTGAGGGGGTAAGAAATGACACAAATCCAGCAGCTCCTGTATTTCAATACACCAGAAGCCAATATTATTGGCGAGTCGGGTAGTCCATCATCACAGTTCGAGGGCAGGCATCATTTCAGTAATTTCATCCCGTTGCATTCACATCCGTGCCTTGAATGAGATTGAATGTGATCTTTGCTCTCAAGTATGTTCCCAAGTTTTACACTTTCGTGCTTTGCATGAATGGGAATGGAACCGTGTGTGTTGAATGAGGCTCCTTGTGAGCACTGAACTTTGTCCGGTGGAGTTCCTTTTTGTGTTGCTGTAATTGTGTCATTTCTCGATGAGAAAGATTAGGCAACATTTAGTCACTTCTAGCCATGATGCTCAATTTATTTACGAATGTACCCTAGTTACTAGAGACCGTTTACGTTGGAGAACAAGATCTATTGTATGCCTGTGTATTTGGGGAAGTCAAATCTGAAATAATGATGAAATTGCGTGTATCCAAAGTTAAAACTCGTGATTTGTCGCCCTCTGGTGTGCAAAAGCTTACAGCACCTGGTATTCCCAGGCGGTCTCCCATTCAAGTACTGACCAGGCCCGAGCCTGCTTAGCTTCCGAGATCGGACGAGACCGGGCGTATTCAGGCTAGTATGGCCGTAAGCCAGGGAGGCTGTCCCTGACGCTCTACTTAAAGGGAAGGCAATATCCGTTTCTGCCGCTCATACTTGCAGTTGAACTGTCTCTCTACTCTAAAGTCCGGGACACACCAGCGCGCCGTAGACAGTCCCTGCTAACACGAAACGTTGTGGCAACGTTGTGCGTTAGCTGGGGTGCCACACCAGACCGGAACTATATTTTACAAAACGAACACATTGTCTTGATAAAACAGCTGTAATTGAGTGCCTGACACGCCAGTCAAGCGCAATCTTGAGAAGGTGTGCATTTCAGTAAGGATTTCAATTGACATGCAGTATGAAACTGAAAGGAGGTTGCATCACTATGATGCATAACATTGCATGTATTGTATTTTCATGTGTGTGCATTCATCCTGTTGTCATTTTAATTTGAAAGCAGAAGAATCATTCAACAGGTTGCTGAGACAAATTTAAACAGTAAAACATATGAAGAGAAACAAACCTTGAATATAAGTTCAGTTGTTTAAACATTTGACAAACTATGGTGAGGGGGTAAGAAAACACACAAATCCAGCAGCTCCTGTATTTCAATACACCAAAACCCAATATTATTGGCGAGTCGGGCAGTCCATCATCACAGTTCGAGGGCAGGCATCATTTCAGTAATTTCATCCCGTTGCATTCACATCCGTGCCTTGAATGAGATTGAATGTGATCTTTACTCTCAAGTATATTTCCAAGTTTTACACTTTCATGCTTTGCATGAATGGGAATGGAACCGTGTGTGTTGAATGAAGCTCCTTGTGAGCACTGAACTTTGTCCAGTGGAGTTCCTTTTTGTGTTGCTGTAATTGTGTCATTTCTTGATGAGAAAGATTAGGCAACATTTAGTCACTTCTAGCCATGATGCTCAATTTATTTACGAATGTACGCTAGTTACTAGGGACCGTTTACGTTGGAGAACAAGATCTATTGTATGCCTGTGTATTTGGGGAAGTAAAATCTGAAATAATGATGAAATTGCGTGTATCCAAAGTTAAAACTCGTGATTTGTCGCCCTCTGGTGTGTAAAAGATGCAAAAGCTTACAGCACCTGGTATTCCCAGGCAGTCTCCCATCCAAGTACTAACCAGGCCAGAGCCTGCTTAGCTTCTGAGATCGGACGAGATCGGGCGTATTCAGGCTAGTATGGCCGTAAGCCAGAGAGGCTGTCCCTGACGCACTACTTAAAGGGAAGGCAATATCCGTTTCTGCCGCTCATACTTGCAGTTGAACTGTCTCTCTACTCTAAAGTCCGGGACACACCGGCGAAGAAAAGACAGTCCCTGCTAACACGCCACGTTGTGGCAACGTTGTGGCAACGTTGTGCGTTAGCTGGGGTGCCACACCAGACCGGAACTATATTTTACAAAACGAACACATTGTCTTGATAAAACAGCTGTAATTGAGTGCCTGACACGCCAGTCAAGCGCAATCTTGAGAAGGTGTACATTTCAGTAAGGATTTCAATTGACATGCAGTATGAAACTGAAAGGAGGTTGCATCACTATGATGCATAACATTGCATGTATTGTATTTTCAAGTGTGTGCATTCATCCTGTTGTCATTTTGTTTTGAAAGCAGAAGAATCATTCAACAGGTTGCTGAGACAAATGTAAACCAGTAAAACATATGAAGAGAAACAAACCTTGAATATAAGTTCAGTTGTTTAAACATTTGACAAACTATGGTGAGGGGGTAAGAAAACACACAAATCCAGCAGCTCCTGTACTTCAATACACCAGAAGCCAATATTATTGGTGAGTCGGGTAGTCCATCATCACAGTTCGAGGGCAGGCATCATTTCAGTAATTTCATCCCGTTGCATTCACATCCGTGCCTTGAATGAGATTGAATGTGATCTTTGCTCTCAAGTATGTTCCCAAGTTTTACACTTTCGTGCTTTGCATGAATGGGAATGGAACCGTGTGTGTTGAATGAGGCTCCTTGTGAGCACTGAACTTTGTCCGGTGGAGTTCCTTTTTGTGTTGCTGTAATTGTGTCATTTCTTGATGAGAAAGATTAGGCAACATTTAGTCACTTCTAGCCATGATGCTCAATTTATTTACGAATGTACCCTAGTTACTAGGGACCGTTTACGTTGGAGAACAAGATCTATTGTATGCCTGTGTATTTGGGGAAGTAAAATCTGAAATAATGATGAAATTGTGTGTATCCAAAGTTAAAACTCGTGATTTGTCGCCCTCTGGTGTGTAAAAGGTGCAAAAGCTTACAGCACCTGGTATTCCCAGGCGGTCCCCCATCCAAGTACCGACCAGGCCCGAGCCTGCTTGGTTTCCGAGATCGGACGAGATCGGGCGTATTCAGGCTAGTATGGCCGTAAGCCAGGGAGGCTGTCCCTGATGCTCTACTTAAAGGGAAGGCAATATCCGTTTCTGCCGTTCATACTTACAGTTGAACTGTCTCTCTACTCTAAAGCCCGGGACACAGCAGCGCGCCGCAGACAGTCCCTGCTAACACGCCATGTTGTGGCAACGTTGTGCGTTAGCTGGGGTGCCACACCAGACCGGAACTATATTTTACAAAAAAAAACACATTGTCTTGATAAAACAGCTGTAATTGAGTGCCTGACACGCCAGTCAAGCGCAATCTTGAGAAGGTGTGCATTTCAGTAAGGATTTCAATTGACATGCAGTATGAAACTGAAAGGAGGTTGCATCACTATGATGCATAACATTGCATGTATTGTATTTTCAAGTGTGTGCATTCATCCTGTTGTCATTTTGTTTTGAAAGCAGAAGAATCATTCAACAGGTTGCTGAGACAAATGTAAACCAGTAAAACATATGAAGAGAAACAAACCTTGAATATAAGTTCAGTTGTTTAAACATTTGACAAACTATGGTGAGGGGGTAATAAAACACACAAATCCAGCAGCTCCTGTATTTCAATACACCAGAACCCAATATTATTGGCGAGTCGGGTAGTCCATCATCACAGCTCGAGGGCAGGCATCATTTCAGTAATTTCATCCCGTTGCATTCACATCCGTGCCTTGAATGAGATTGAATGTGATCTTTGCTCTCAAGTATGTTCCCAAGTTTTACACTTTCGTGCTTTGCATGAATGGGAATGGAACCGTGTGTGTTGAATGAGGCTCCTTGTGAGCACTGAACTTTGTCCGGTGGAGTTCCTTTTTGTGTTGCTGTAATTGTGTCATTACTCGATGAGAAAGATTAGGCAACATTTAGTCACTTCTAGCCATGATGCTCAATTTATTTACGAATGTACCCTAGTTACTAGGGACCGTTTACGTTGGAGAACAAGATCTATTGTATGCCTGTGTATTTGGGGAAGTCAAATCTGAAATAATGATGAAATTGTGTGTATCCAAAGTTAAAACTCGTGATTTGTCGCCCTCTGGTGTGAAAAAGGTGCAGAAGCTTACAGCACCTGGTATTCCCAGGCGGTCTCCCATCCAAGTACTGACCAGACCCGAGCCTGCTTGGCTTCCGAGATCGGACGAGATCGGGCGTATTCAGGCTAGTATGGCCGTAAGCCAGGGAGGCTGTCCCTGACGCTCTACTTAAAGGGAAGGCAATATCCGTTTCTGCCGTTCATACTTACAGTTGAACTGTCTCTCTACTCTAAAGCCCGGGACACACCAGCGCGCTGCAGACAGTCCCTGCTAACACGCCACGTTGTGGCAACGTTGTGGCAACGTTGTGCGTTAGCTGGGGTGCCACACCAGACCGGAACTATATTTTACAAAACGAACACATTGTCTTGATAAAACAGCTGTAATTGAGTGCCTGACTTGCCAGTCAAGCGCAATCTTGAGATGGTGTGCATTTCAGTAAGGATTTCAATTGACATGCAGTATGAAACTGAAAGGAGGTTGCATCACTATGATGCATAACATTGCATGTATTGTATTTTCAAGTGTGTGCATTCATCCTGTTGTCATTTTGTTATGAAAGCACAAGAATCATTCAACAGGTTGCTGAGACAAATGTAAACCAGTAAAACATATGAAGAGAAACAAACCTTGAATATAAGTTCAGTTGTTTAAACAATTGACAAACTATGGTGAGGGGGTAAGAAAACACACAAATCCAGCAGCTCCTGTATTTCAATACACCGGAACCCAATATTATTGGCGAGTCGGGTAGTCCATCATCACAGTTCGAGGGCAGGCATCATTTCAGTAATTTCATCCCGTTGCATTCACATCCGTGCCTTGAATGAGATTGAATGTGATCTTTGCTCTCAAGTATGTTCCCAAGTTTTACACTTTTGTGCTTTGCATGAATGGGAATGGAACCGTGTGTGTTGAATGAGGCTCCTTGTGAGCACTGAACTTTGTCCGGTGGAGTTCCTTTTTGTGTTGCTGTAATTGTGTCATTTCTCGATGAGAAAGATTAGGCAACATTTAGTCACTTCTAGCCATGATGCTCAATTTATTTACGAATGTACCCTAGTTACTAGGGACCGTTTACGTTGGAGAACAAGATCTATTGTATGCCTGTGTATTTGGGGAAGTCAAATCTGAAATAATGATGAAATTGTGTGTATCAAAAGTTAAGACTCGTGATTTGTCGCCCTCTGGTGTGTAAAAGGTGCAAAAGCTTACAGCACCTGGTATTTCCAGGCGGTCTACCATCCAAGTACTGACCAGGCCCGAGCCTGCTTGGCTTCCGAGATCGGACGAGATCGGGCGTATTCAGGCTAGTATGGCTGTAAGCGAGGGAGGCTGTCCCTGACGCTCTACTTAAAGGGAAGGCAATATCCGTTTCTGCCGTTCATACTTACAGTTGAACTGTCTCTCTACTCTAAAGCCCGGGACACACCAGCGCGCCGCAGACAGTCCCTGCTAACACGCCACGTTGTGGCAACATTGTGGCAACGTTGTGCGTTAGCTGGGGTGCCACACCAGACCGGAACTATATATTACAAAACGAACACATTGTCTTGATAAAACAGCTGTAATTGAGTGCCTGACACGCCAGTCAAGCGCAATCTTGAGAAGGTGTGCATTTCAGTAAGGATTTCAATTGACATGCAGTATGAAACTGAAAGGAGGTTGCATCACTATGATGCATAACATTGCATGTATTGTATTTTCAAGTGTGTGCATTCATCCTGTTGTCATTTTGTTTTGAAAGCAGAAGAATCATTCAACAGGTTGCTGAGACAAATGTAAACCAGTAAAACATATGAAGAGAAACAAACCTTGAATATAAGTTCAGTTGTTTAAACATTTGACAAACTATGGTGAGGGGGTAAGAAAACACACAAATCCAGCAGCTCCTGTATTTCAATACACCAGAACCCAATATTATTGGCGAGTCGGGTAGTCCATCATCACAGTTCGAGGGCAGGCATCATTTCAGTAATTTCATCCCGTTGCATTCACATCCGTGCCTTGAATGAGATTGAATGTGATCTTTGCTCTCAAGTATGTTCCCAAGTTTTACACTTTCGTGCTTTGCATGAATGGGAATGGAACCGTGTGTGTTGAATGAGGCTCCTTGTGAGCACTGAACTTTGTCCGGTGGAGTTCCTTTTTGTGTTGCTGTAATTGTGTCATTTCTCGATGAGAAAGATTAGGCAACATTTAGTCACTTCTAGCCATGATGCTCAATTTATTTACGAATGTACCCTAGTTACTAGGGACCGTTTACGTTGGAGAACAAGATCTATTGTATGCCTGTGTATTTGGGGAAGTCAAATCTGAAATAATGATGAAATTGCGTGTATCCAAAGTTAAAACTCGTGATTTGTCGCCCTCTGGTGTGCAAAAGCTTACAGCACCTGGTATTCCCAGGCGGTCTCCCATCCAAGTACTGACCAGGCCCGAGCCTGCTTGGCTTCCGAGATCGGACGAGATCGGGCGTATTCAGGCTAGTATGGCCATAAGCCAGGGAGGCTGTTCCTGACGCTCTACTTAAAGGGAAGGCAATATCCGTTTCTGCCGTTCATACTTACAGTTGAACTGTCTCTCTACTCTAAAGCCCGGGACACACCAGCGCGCCGCAGACAGTCCCTGCTAACACGCCACGTTGTGGCAACGTTGTGCGTTAGCTGGGGTGCCACACCAGACCGGAACTATATTTTACAAAACGAACACATTGTCTTGATAAAACAGCTGTAATCGAGAGCCTGACACGCCAGTCAAGCGCAATCTTGAGAAGGTGTGCATTTCAGTAAGGATTTCAATTGACATGCAGTATGAAACTGAAAGGAGGTTGCATCACTATGATGCATAACATTGCATGTATTGTATTTTCAAGTGTGTGCATTCATCCTGTTGTCATTTTGTTTTGAAAGCAGAAGAATCATTCAACAGGTTTCTGAGACAAATGTAAACCAGTAAAACATATGAAGAGAAACAAACCTTGAATATAAGTTCAGTTGTTTAAACATTTGACAAACTATGGTGAGGGGGTAAGAAAACACACAAATCCAGCAGCTCCTGTATTTCAATACACCAGAACCCAATATTATTGGCGAGTCGGGTAGTCCATCATCACAGTTCGAGGGCAGGCATCATTTCAGTAATTTCATCCCGTTGCATTCACATCCGTGCCTTGAATGAGATTGAATGTGATCTTTGCTCTCAAGTATGTTCCCAAGTTTTACACTTTCGTGCTTTGCATGAATGGGAATGGAACCGTGTGTGTTGAATGAGTCTCCTTGTGAGCACTGAACTTTGTGCGGTGGAGTTCCTTTTTGTGTTGCTGTAATTGTGTCATTTCTTGATGAGAAAGATTAGGCAACATTGAGTCACTTCTAGCCATGATGCTCAATTAATTTACGAATGTACCCTAGTTACTAGGGACCGTTTACGTTGGAGAACAAGATCTATTGTATGCCTGTGTATTTGGGGAAGTAAAATCTGAAATAATGATGAAATTGTGTGTATCCAAAGTTAAAACTCGTGATTTGTCGCCCTCTGGTGTGTAAAAGGTGCAAAAGCTTACAGCACCTGGTATTCCCAGGCGGTCTCCCATCCAAGTACTGACCAGGCCCGAGCCTGCCTGGCTTCCGAGATCGGTCGAGATCGGGCGTATTCAGGCTAGTATGGCCGTAAGCCAGGGAGGCTGTCCTTGACGCTCTACTTAAAGGGAAGGCAATATCCGTTTCTGCCGATCATACTTACAGTTGAACTGTCTCTCTACTCTAAAGCCCGGGACACACCAGCGCGCCGCAGACAGTCCCTGCTAACACGCCACGTTGTGGCAACGTTGTGGCAACGTTGTGCGTTAGCTGGGGTGCCACACCAGACCGGAACTATATTTTACAAAACGAACACATTGTCTTGATAAAACAGCTGTAATTGAGTGCCTGACACGCCAGTCAAGCGCAATCTTGAGAAGGTGTACATTTCAGTAAGGATTTCAATTGACATGCAGTATGAAACTGAAAGGAGGTTGCATCACTATGATGCATAACATTGCATGTATTGTATTTTCAAGTGTGTGCATTCATCCTGTTGTCATTTTGTTTTGAAAGCAGAAGAATCATTCAACAGGTTGCTGAGACAAATGTAAACCAGTAAAACATATGAAGAGAAACAAACCTTGAATATAAGTTCAGTTGTTTAAACATTTGACAAACTATGGTGAGGGGGTAAGAAAACACACAAATCCAGCAGCTCCTGTACTTCAATACACCAGAATCCAATATTATTGGTGAGTCGGGTAGTCCATCATCACAGTTCGAGGGCAGGCATCATTTCAGTAATTTCATCCCGTTGCATTCACATCCGTGCCTTGAATGAGATTGAATGTGATCTTTGCTCTCAAGTATGTTCCCAAGTTTTACACTTTAGTGCTTTGCATGAATGGGAATGGAACCGTGTGTGTTGAATGAGGCTCCTTGTGAGCACTGAACTTTGTCCGGTGGAGTTCCTTTTTGTGTTGCTGTAATTGTGTCATTTCTTGATGAGAAAGATTAGGCAACATTTAGTCACTTCTAGCCATGATGCTCAATTTATTTACGAATGTACCCTAGTTACTAGGGACCGTTTACGTTGGAGAACAAGATCTATTGTATGCCTGTGTATTTGGGGAAGTCAAATCTGAAATAATGATGAAATTGTGTGTATCAAAAGTTAAAACTCGTGATTTGTCGCCCTCTGGTGTGTAAAAGGTGCAAAAGCTTACAGCACCTGGTATTCCCAGGCGGTCTCCCATCCAAGTACCGACCAGGCCCGAGCCTGCTTGGCTTCCGAGATCGGACGAGATCGGGCGTATTCAGGCTAGTATGGCCGTAAGCCAGGGAGGCTGTCCCTGATGCTCTACTTAAAGGGAAGGCAATATCCGTTTCTGCCGTTCATACTTACAGTTGAACTGTCTCTCTACTCTAAAGCCCGGGACACAGCAGCGCGCCGCAGACAGTCCCTGCTAACACGCCATGTTGTGGCAACGTTGTGGGTTAGCTGGGGTGCCACACCAGACCGGAACTATATTTTACAAAACGAACACATTGTCTTGATAAAACAGCTGTAATTGAGTGCCTGACTTGCCAGTCAAGCGCAATCTTGAGATGGTGTGCATTTCAGTAAGGATTTCAATTGACATGCAGTATGAAACTGAAAGGAGGTTGCATCACTATGATGCATAACATTGCATGTATTGTATTTTCAAGTGTGTGCATTCATCCTGTTGTCATTTTGTTTTGAAAGCACAAGAATCATTCAACAGGTTGCTGAGACAAATGTAAACCAGTAAAACATATGAAGAGAAACAAACCTTGAATATAAGTTCAGTTGTTTAAACATTTGACAAACTATGGTGAGGGGGTAAGAAAACACACAAATCCAGCAGCTCCTGTAGTTCAATACACCGGAACCCAATATTATTGGCGAGTCGGGTAGTCCATCATCACAGTTCGAGGGCAGGCATTATTTCAGTAATTTCATCCCGTTGCATTCACATCCGTGCCTTGAATGAGATTGAATGTGATCTTTGCTCTCAAGTATGTTCCCAAGTTTTACACTTTCGTGCTTTGCATGAATGGGAATGGAACCGTGTGTGTTGAATGAGGCTCCTTGTGAGCACTGAACTTTGTCCGATGGAGTTCCTTTTTGTGTTGCTGTAATTGTGTCATTTCTCGATGAGAAAGATTAGGCAACATTTAGTCACTTCTAGCCATGATGCTCAATTTATTTACGAATGTACCCTAGTTACTAGGGACCGTTTACGTTGGAGAACAAGATCTATTGTATGCCTGTGTATTTGGGGAAGTCAAATCTGAAATAATGATGAAATTGTGTGTATCAAAAGTTAAAACTCGTGATTTGTCGCCCTCTGGTGTGTAAAAGGTGCAAAAGCTTACAGCACCTGGTATTTCCAGGCGGTCTACCATCCAAGTACTGACCAGGCCCGAGCCTGCTTGGCTTCCGAGATCGGACGAGATCGGGCGTATTCAGGCTAGTATGGCTGTAAGCCAGGGAGGCTGTCCCTGACGCTCTACTTAAAGGGAAGGCAATATCCGTTTCTGCCGTTCATACTTACAGTTGAACTGTCTCTCTACTCTAAAGCCCGGGACACACCAGCGCGCCGCAGACAGTCCCTGCTAACACGCCACGTTGTGGCAACATTGTGGCAACGTTGTGCGTTAGCTGGGGTGCCACACCAGACCGGAACTATATATTACAAAACGAACACATTGTCTTGATAAAACAGCTGTAATTGAGTGCCTGACACGCCAGTCAAGCGCAATCTTGAGAAGGTGTGCATTTCAGTAAGGATTTCAATTGACATGCAGTATGAAACTGAAAGGAGGTTGCATCACTATGATGCATAACATTGCATGTATTGTATTTTCAAGTGTGTGCATTCATCCTGTTGTCATTTTGTTTTGAAAGCAGAAGAATCATTCAACAGGTTGCTGAGACAAATGTAAACCAGTAAAACATATGAAGAGAAACAAACCTTGAATATAAGTTCAGTTGTTTAAACATTTGACAAACTATGGTGAGGGGGTAAGAAAACACACAAATCCAGCAGCTCCTGTATTTCAATACACCAGAACCCAATATTATTGGCGAGTCGGGTAGTCCATCATCACAGTTCGAGGGCAGGCATCATTTCAGTAATTTCATCCCGTTGCATTCACATCCGTGCCTTGAATGAGATTGAATGTGATCTTTGCTCTCAAGTATGTTCCCAAGTTTTACACTTTCGTGCTTTGCATGAATGGGAATGGAACCGTGTGTGTTGAATGAGGCTCCTTGTGAGCACTGAACTTTGTCCGGTGGAGTTCCTTTTTGTGTTGCTGTAATTGTGTCATTTCTCGATGAGAAAGATTAGGCAACATTTAGTCACTTCTAGCCATGATGCTCAATTTATTTACGAATGTACCCTAGTTACTAGGGACCGTTTACGTTGGAGAACAAGATCTATTGTATGCCTGTGTATTTGGGGAAGTAAAATCTGAAATAATGATGAAATTGCGTGTATCCAAAGTTAAAACTCGTGATTTGTCGCCCTCTGGTGTGTAAAAGATGCAAAAGCTTACAGCACCTGGTATTCCCAGGCGGTCTCCCATGCAAGTACTGACCAGGCCCGAGCCTGCTTAGCTTCCGAGATCGGACGAGATCGGGCGTATTCAGACTAGTATGGCCGTAAGCCAGGAATGCTGTCCCTGACGCTCTACTTAAAGGGAAGGCAATATCCGTTTCTGCCGTTCATACTTACAGTTGAACTGTCTCTCTACTCTAAAGCCCGGGACACACCAGCGCGCCGCAGACAGTCCCTGCTAACACGCCACGTTGTGGCAACATTGTGGCAACGTTGTGCGTTAGCTGGGGTGCCACACCAGACCGGAACTATATTTTACAAAACGAACACATTGTCTTGATAATACAGCTGTAATTGAGTGCCTGACATGCCAGTCAAGCGCAATCTTGAGAAGGTGTGCATTTCAGTAAGGATTTCAATTGACATGCAGTATGAAACTGAAAGGAGGTTGCATCACTATGATGCATAACATTGCATGTATTGTATTTTCAAGTGTGTGCATTCATCCTGTTGTCATTTTGTTTTGAAAGCACAAGAATCATTCAACAGGATGCTGAGACAAATGTAAACCAGTAAAACATATGAAGAGAAACAAACCTTGAATATAAGTTCAGTTGTTTAAACATTTGACAAACTATGGTGAGGGGTAAGAAAACACACAAATCCAGCAGCTCCTGTATTTCAATACACCAGAACCCAATATTATTGGCGAGTCGGGTAGTCCATCATCACAGTTCGAGGGCAGGCATCATTTCAGTAATTTCATCCCGTTGCATTCACATGCGTGCCTTGAATGAGATTGAATGTTATCTTTACTCACAAGTACGTTCCCAAGTTTTACACTTTCGTGGTTTGCATGAATGGGAATGGAACCGTGTGTGTTGAATGATGCTCCTTGTGAGCACTGAACTTTGTGCGGTGGAGTTCCTTTTTTGTTGCTGTAATTGTGTCATTTCTTGATGAGAAAGATTAGGCAACATTTAGTCACTTCTAGCCATGATGCTCAATTTATTGACGAATGTACCCTAGTTACTAGGGACCGTTTACGTTGGAGAACAAGATCTATTGTATGCCTGTGTATTTGGGGAAGTAAAATCTGAAATAATTATGAAATTGTGTGTATCCAAAGTTAAAACTCGTGATTTGTCGCCCTCTGGTTTATTAAAAGGTGCAGAAGCTTACAGCACCTGGTATTCCCAGGCGGTCTCCAACCCAAGTACTGACCAGGCCCGAGCCTGCTTAGCTTCCGAGATCGGACGAGATCGGGCGTATTCAGGCTAGTATGGCCGCAAGCCAGTGAGGCTGTCCCTGACGCTCTACTTAAAGGGAAGGCAATATCCGTTTCTGCCGTTCATACTTACAGTTGAACTGTCTCTCTACTCTAAAGCCCGGGACACACCAGCGCGCCGCAGACAGTCCCTGCTAACACGCCACGTTGTGGCAACGTTGTGGCAACGTTGTGCGTTAGCTGGGGTGCCACACCAGACCGGAACTATATTTTACAAAACGAACACATTGGCTTGATAAAACAGCTGTAATTGAGTGCCTGACACGCCAGTCAAGCGCAATCTTGAGAAGGTGTGCATTTCAGTAAGGATTTCAATTGACATGCAGTATGAAACTGAAAGGAGGTTGCATCACTATGATGCATAACATTGCATGTATTGTATTTTCAAGTGTGTGCATTCATCCTGTTGTCATTTTGTTTTGAAAGCAGAAGAATCATTCAACAGGTTGCTGAGACAAATGTAAACCAGTAAAACATATGAAGAGAAACAAACCTTGAATATAAGTTCAGTTGTTTAAACATTTGACAAACTATGGTGAGGGGGTAAGAAAACACACAAATCCAGCAGCTCCTGTATTTCAATACACCAGAACCCAATATTATTGGCGAGTCGGGTAGTCCATCATCACAGTTCGAGGGCAGGCATCATTTCAGTAATTTCATCCCGTTGCATTCACATCCGTGCCTTGAATGAGATTGAATGTTATCATTACTCTCAAGTACGTTCCCAAGTTTTACACTTTCGTGCTTTGCATGAATGGGAATGGAACCGTGTGTGTTGAATGATGCTCCTTGTGAGCACTGAACTTTGTCCGGTGGAGTTCCTTTTTTGTTGCTGTAATTGTGTCATTTCTCGATGAGAAAGATTAGGCAACATTTAGTCACTTCTAGCCATGATGCTCAATTTATTTACGAATGTACCCTAGTTACTAGGGACCGTTTACGTTGGAGAACAAGATCTATTGTATGCCTGTGTATTTGGGGAAGTCAAATCTGAAATAATGATGAAATTGCGTGTATCCAAAGTTAAAACTCGTGATTTGTCGCCCTCTGGTGTGTAAAAGATGCAAAAGCTTACAGCACCTGGTATTCCCAGGCGGTCTCACATCCAAGTACTGACCAGGCCCGAGCCTGCTTAGCTTCCGAGATCGGACGAGATCAGGCGTATTCAGGCTAGTATGGCCGTAAGCCAGGGAGGCTGTCCCTGACGCTCTACTTAAAGGGAAGGCAATATCCGTTTCTGCCGCTCATACTTGCAGTTGAACTGTCTCTCTACTCTAAAGTCCGGGACACACCAGCGCGCCGCAGACAGTCCCTGCTAACACGAAACGTTGTGGCAACGTTGTGCGTTAGCTGGGGTGCCACACCAGACCGGAACTATATATTACAAAACGAACACATTGTCTTGATAATACAGCTGTAATTGAGTGCCTGACACGCCAGTCAAGCGCAATCTTGAGAAGGTGTGCATTTCAGTAAGGATTTCAATTGACATGCAGTATGAAACTGAAAGGAGGTTGCATCACTATGATGCATAACATTGCATGTATTGTATTTTCAAGTGTGTGCATTCATCCTGTTGTCATTTTGTTTTGAAAGCAGAAGAATCATTCAACAGGTTGCTGAGACAAATGTAAACCAGTAAAACATATGAAGAGAAACAAACCTTGAATATAAGTTCAGTTGTTTAAACATTTGACAAACTATGGTGAGGGGGTAAGAAAACACACAAATCCAGCAGCTCCTGTATTTCAATACACCAGAACCCAATATTATTGGCGAGTCGGGTAGTCCATCATCACAGTTCGAGGGCAGGCATCATTTCAGTAATTTCATCCCGTTGCATTCACATCCGTGCCTTGAATGAGATTGAATGTTATCATTACTCTCAAGTACGTTCCCAAGTTTTACACTTTCGTGCTTTGCATGAATGGGAATGGAACCGTGTGTGTTGAATGATGCTCCTTGTGAGCACTGAACTTTGTCCGGTGGAGTTCCTTTTTTGTTGCTGTAATTGTGTCATTTCTTGATGAGAAAGATTAGGCAACATTTAGTCACTTCTAGCCATGATGCTCAATTTATTGACGAATGTACCCTAGTTACTAGGGACCGTTTACGTTGGAGAACAAGATCTATTGTATGCCTGTGTACTTGGGGATGTAAAATCTGAAATAATGATGAAATTGCGTGTATCCAAAGTTAAAACTCGTGATTTGTCGCCCTCTGGTTTGTAAAAGGTGCAAAAGCTTACAGCAACTGGTATTCCCAGGCGGTCTCCCATCCAAGTACTGACGAGGCCCAAGCCTGCTTAGCTTCCGAGATCGGACGAGATCGGGCGTATTCAGGCTAGCATGGCCGTAAGCCAGGGAGGCTGTCCCTGACGCTCTACTTAAAGGGAAGGCAATATCCGTTTCTGCCGCTCATACTTGCAGTTGAACTGTCTCTCTACTCTAAAGTCCGGGACACACCAGCGCGCCGCAGACAGTCCCTGCTAACACGAAACGTTGTGGCAACGTTGTGCGTTAGCTGGGGTGCCACACCAGACCGGAACTATATATTACAAAACGAACACATTGTCTTGATAATACAGCTGTAATTGAGTGCCTGACACGCCAGTCAAGCGCAATCTTGAGAAGGTGTGCATTTCAGTAAGGATTTCAATTGACATGCAGTATGAAACTGAAAGGAGGTTGCATCACTATGATGCATAACATTGCATGTATTGTATTTTCAAGTGTGTGCATTCATCCTGTTGTCATTTTGTTTTGAAAGCAGAAGAATCATTCAACAGGTTGCTGAGACAAATGTAAACCAGTAAAACATATGAAGAGAAACAAACCTTGAATATAAGTTCAGTTGTTTAAACATTTGACAAACTATGGTGAGGGGGTAAGAAAACACACAAATCCAGCTGCTCCTGTATTTCAATACACCAGAACCCAATATTATTGGCGAGTCGGGTAGTCCAACATCACAGTTCGAGGGCAGGCATCATTTCAGTAATTTCATCCCGTTGCATTCACATCCGTGCCTTGAATGAGATTGAATGTGATCTTTGCTCTCAAGTATGTTCCCAAGTTTTACACTTTCGTGCTTTGCATGAATGGGAATGGAACCGTGTGTGTTGAATGAGGCTCCTTGTGAGCACTGAACTTTGTCCGGTGGAGTTCCTTTTTGTGTTGCTGTAATTGTGTCATTTCTCGATGAGAAAGATTAGGCAACATTTAGTCACTTCTAGCCATGATGCTCAATTTATTTACGAATGTACCCTAGTTACTAGGGACCGTTTACGTTGGAGAACAAGATCTATTGTATGCCTGTGTATTTGGGGAAGTCAAATCTGAAATAATGATGAAATTGCGTGTATCCAAAGTTAAAACTCGTGATTTGTCGCCCTCTGGTGTGTAAAAGATGCAAAAGCTTACAGCACCTGCTATTCCCAGGCGGTCTCCCATCCAAGTACTGACCAGGCCCGAGCCTGCTTGGCTTCAGAGATCGGACGAGATCGGGCGTATTCAGGCTAGTATTTTCCGTAAGCCAGGGAGGTTGTCCCTGACGCTCTACTTAAAGGGAAGGCAATATCCGTTTCTGCCGTTCATACTTACAGTTGAACTGTCTCTCTACTCTAAAGCCCGGGACACACCAGCGCGCCGCAGACAGTCCCTGCTAACACGCCACGTTGTGGCAGCGTTGTGGCAACGTTGTGCGTTAGCTGGGGTGCCACACCAGACCGGAACTATATATTACAAAACGAACACATTGTCTTGATAAAACAGCTGTAATTGAGTGCCTGACACGCCAGTCAAGCGCAATCTTGAGAAGGTGTGCATTTCAGTAAGGATTTCAATTGACATGCAGTATGAAACTGAAAGGAGGTTGCATCACTATGATGCATAACATTGCATGTATTGTATTTTCAAGTGTGTGCATTCATCCTGTTGTCATTTTGTTTTGAAAGCAGAAGAATCATTCAACAGGTTGCTGAGACAAATGTAAACCAGTAAAACATATGAAGAGAAACAAACCTTGAATATAAGTTCAGTTGTTTAAACATTTGACAAACTATGGTGAGGGGGTAAGAAAACACACAAATCCAGCAGCTCCTGTATTTCAATACACCAGAACCCAATATTATTGGCGAGTCGGGTAGTCCATCATCACAGTTCGAGGGCAGGCATCATTTCAGTAATTTCATCCCGTTGCATTCACATCCGTGCCTTGAATGAGATTGAATGTGATCTTTGCTCTCAAGTATGTTCCCAAGTTTTACACTTTCGTGCTTTGCATGAATGGGAATGGAACCGTGTGTTTTGAATGAGGCTCCTTGTGAGCACTGAACTTTGTCCGGTGGAGTTCCTTTTTGTGTTGCTGTAATTGTGTCATTTCTCGATGAGAAAGATTAGGCAACATTTAGTCACTTCTAGCCATGATGCTCAATTTATTTACGAATGTACCCTAGTTACTAGGGACCGTTTACGTTGGAGAACAAGATCTATTGTATGCCTGTGTATTTGGGGAAGTCAAATCTGAAATAATGATGAAATTGCGTGTATCCAAAGTTAAAACTCGTGATTTGTCGCCCTCTGGTGTGTAAAAGATGCAAAAGCTTACAGCACCTGGTATTCCCAGGCGGTCTCCCATCCAAGTACTGACCAGGCCCGAGCCTGCTTAGCTTCCGAGATCGGACGAGATCGGGCGTATTCAGGCTAGTATGGCAGTAAGCCAGGGAGGCTGTCCCTGACGCTCTACTTAAAGGGAAGGCAATATCCGTTTCTGCCGCTCATACTTACAGTTGAACTGTCTCTCTACACTCATGCCGGGGACACACCAGCGCGCCGCAGACAGTCCCTGCTAACACGCCACGTTGTGGCAACGTTGTGCGTTAGCTGGGGTGCCACACCAGACCGGAACTATATTTTACAAAAAAAAACACATTGTCTTGATAAAACAGCTGTAATTGAGTGCCTGACACGCCAGTCAAGCGCAATCTTGAGAAGGTGTGCATTTCAGTAAGGATTTCAATTGACATGCAGTATGAAAATGAAAGGAGGTTGCATCACTATGATGCATAACATTGCATGTATTGTATTTTCAAGTGTGTGCATTCATCCTGTTGTCATTTTGTTTTGAAAGCAGAAGAATCATTCAACAGGTTGCTGAGACAAATGTAAACCAGTAAAACATATGAAGAGAAACAAACCTTGAATATAAGTTCAGTTGTTTAAACATTTGACAAACTATGGTGAGGGGGTAAGAAATGACACAAATCCAGCAGCTCCTGTATTTCAATACACCAGAAGCCAATATTATTGGCGAGTCGGGTAGTCCATCATCACAGTTCGAGGGCAGGCATCATTTCAGTAATTTCATCCCGTTGCATTCACATCCGTGCCTTGAATGAGATTGAATGTGATCTTTGCTCTCAAGTATGTTCCCAAGTTTTACACTTTCGTGCTTTGCATGAATGGGAATGGAACCGTGTGTGTTGAATGAGGCTCCTTGTGAGCACTGAACTTTGTCCGGTGGAGTTCCTTTTTGTGTTGCTGTAATTGTGTCATTTCTTGATGAGAAAGATTAGGCAACATTTAGTCACTTCTAGCCATGATGCTCAATTTAGTTACGAATGTACCCTAGTTACTAGGGACCGTTTACGTTGGAGAACAAGATCTATTGTATGCCTGTGTATTTGGGGAAGTAAAATCTGAAATAACGATGAAATTGTGTGTATCCAAAGTTAAAACTCGTGATTTGTCGCCCTCTGGTGTGTAAAAGGTGCAAAAGCTTACAGCACCTGGTATTCCCAGGCGGTCTCCCATCCAAGTACTGACCAGGCCCGAGCCTGCTTGGCTTCCGAGATCGGACGAGATCGGGCGTATTCAGGCTAGTATGGCCGTAAGCCAGGTAGGCTGTCCACGACGCTCTACTTAAAGGGAAGGCAATATCCGTTTCTGCCGTTCATACTTACAGTTGAACTGTCTCTCTACTCTAAAGTCCGGGACACACCAGCGCGCCGCAGACAGTCCCTGCTAACACGCCACGTTGTGGCAACGTTGTGCGTTAGCTGGGGTGCCACACCAGACCGGAACTATATTTTACAAAACGAACACATTGTCTTGATAAAACAGCTGTAATTGAGTGCCTGACACGCCAGTCAAGCGCAATCTTGAGAAGGTGTGCATTTCAGTAAGGATTTCAATTGACATGCAGTATGAAACTGAAGGGAGGTTGCATCACTATGATGCATAATATTGCATGTATTGTATTTTCAAGTGTGTGCATTCATCCTGTTGTCATTTTGTTTTGAAAGCAGAAGAATCATTCAACAGGTTGCTGAGACAAATGTAAACCAGTAAAACATATGAAGAGAAACAAACCTTGAATATAAGTTCAGTTGTTTAAACATTTGACAAACTATGGTGAGGGGGTAAGAAAACACACAAATCCAGCAGCTCCTGTATTTCAATACACCAGAACCCAATATTATTGGCAAGTCGGGTAGTCCATCATCACAGTTCGAGGGCAGGCATCATTTCAGTAATTTCATCCCGTTGCATTCACATCCGTGCCTTGAATGAGATTGAATGTGATCTTTGCTCTCAAGTATGTTCCCAAGTTTTACACTTTCGTGCTTTGCATGAATGGGAATGGAACCGTGTGTGTTGAATGATGCTCCTTGTGAGCACTGAACTTTGTCCGGTGGAGTTCCTTTTTGTGTTGCTGTAATTGTGTCATTTCTTGATGAGAAAGATTAGGCAACATTTAGTCACTTCTAGCCATGATGCTCAATTTATTGACGAATGTACCCTAGTTACTAGGGACCGTTTACGTTGGAGAAGAAGATCTATTGTATGCCTGTGTATTTGGGGAAGTAAAATCTGAAATAATGATGAAATTGCGTGTATCCAAAGTTAAAACTCGTGATTTGTCGCCCTCTGGTGTGTAAAAGGTGCAAAAGCTTACAGCACCTGGTATTCTCAGGCGGTCAACCATCCAAGTACCGACCAGGCCTGAGCCTGCTTGGCTTCCAAGATCGGACGAGATCGGGCGTATTCAGGCTAGTATGGCCGTAAGCCAGGGAGGCTGTCCCTGACGCTCTACTTAAAGGGAAGGCAATATCCGTTTCTGCCGTTCATACTTACAGTTGAACTGTCTCTCTACTCTAAAGCCCGGGCCACACCAGCGCGCCGCAGACAGTCCCTGCCAACACGCCACGTTGTGGCAACGTTGTGCGTTAGCTGGGGTGCCACTGCAGACCGGAACTATATTTTACAAAACGAACACATTGTCTTGATAAAACAGCTGTAATTGAGTGCCTGACACGCCAGTCAAGCGCAATCTTGAGAAGGTGTGCATTTCAGTAAGGATTTCAATTGACATGCAGTATGAAACTGAAAGGAGGTTGCATCACTATGATGCATAACATTGCATGTATTGTATTTTCAAGTGTGTGCATTCATCCTGTTGTCATTTTGTTTTGAAAGCAGAAGAATCATTCAACAGGTTGCTGAGACAAATGTAAACCAGTAAAATATATGAAGAGAAACAAACCTTGAATATAAGTTCAGTTGTTTAAACATTTGACAAACTATGGTGAGGGAGTAAGAAAACACACAAATCCAGCAGCTCCTGTATTTCAATACACCAGAACCCAATATTATTGGCGAGTCGGGTAGTCCATCATCACAGTTCGAGGGCAGGCATCATTTCAGTAATTTCATCCCGTTGCATTCACATCCGTGCCTTGAATGAGATTGAATGTGATCTTTGCTCTCAAGTATGTTCCCAAGTTTTACACTTTCGTGCTTTGCATGAATGGGAATGGAACCGTGTGTGTTGAATGAGTCTCCTTGTGAGCACTGAACTTTGTGCGGTGGAGTTCCTTTTTGTGTTGCTGTAATTGTGTCATTTCTTGATGAGAAAGATTAGGCAACATTGAGTCACTTCTAGCCATGATGCTCAATTAATTTACGAATGTACCCTAGTTACTAGGGACCGTTTACGTTGGAGAACAAGATCTATTGTATGCCTGTGTATTTGGGGAAGTAAAATCTGAAATAATGATGAAATTGTGTGTATCCAAAGTTAAGACTCGTGATTTGTCGCCCTCTGGTGTGTAAAAGGTGCAAAAGCTTACAGCACCTGGTATTCCCAGGTGGTCTCCCATCCAAGTACTGACCAGGCCCGAGCCTGCCTGGCTTCCGAGATCGGTCGAGATCGGGCGTATTCAGGCTAGTATGGCCGTAAGCCAGGGAGGCTGTCCCTGACGCTCTACTTAAAGGGAAGGCAATATCCGTTTCTGCCGTTCATACTTACAGTTGAACTGTCTCTCTACTCTAAAGCCCGGGACACACCAGCGCGCCGCAGACAGTCCCTGCTAACACGCCACGTTGTGGCAACGTTGTGGCAACGTTGTGCGTTAGCTGGGGTGCCACACCAGACCGGAACTATATTTTACAAAACGAACACATTGTCTTGATAAAACAGCTGTAATTGAGTGCCTGACACGCCAGTCAAGCGCAATCTTGAGAAGGTGTGCATTTCAGTAAGGATTTCAATTGACATGCAGTATGAAACTGAAAGGAGGTTGCATCACTATGATGCATAACATTGCATGTATTGTATTTTCAAGTGTGTGCATTCATCCTGTTGTCATTTTGTTTTGAAAGCAGAAGAATCATTCAACAGGTTGCTGAGACAAATGTAAACCAGTAAAACATATGAAGAGAAACAAACCTTGAATATAAGTTCAGTTGTTTAAACATTTGACAAACTATGGTGAGGGGGTAAGAAAACACACAAATCCAGCAGCTCCTGTATTTCAATACACCAGAACCCAATATTATTGGCGAGTCGGGTAGTCCATCATCACAGTTCGAGGGCAGGCATCATTTCAGTAATTTCATCCCGTTGCATTCACATCCGTGCCTTGAATGAGATTGAATGTGATCTTTGCTCTCAAGTACGTTCCAAAGTTTTACACTTTCGTGCTTTGCATGAATGGGAATGGAACCGTGTGTGTTGAATGAGACTCCTTGTGAGCACTGAACTTTGTCCGGTGGAGTTCCTTTTTGTGTTGCTGTAATTGTGTCATTTCTCGATGAGAAAGATTAGGCAACATTTAGTCACTTCTAGCCATGATGCTCAATTTATTTACGAATGTACCCTAGTTACTAGGGACCGTTTACGTTGGAGAACAAGATCTATTGTATGCCTGTGTATTTGGGGAAGTAAAATCTGAAATAATTATGAAATTGTGTGTATCCAAAGTTAAAACTCGTGATTTGTCGCCCTCTGGTGTGTAAAAGGTGCAGAAGCTTACAGCACCTGGTATTCCCAGGCGGTCTCCCATCCAAGTACTGACCAGACCCGAGCCTGCTTGGCTTCAGAGATCGGACGAGATCGGGCGTATTCAGGCTAGTATGGCCGTAAGCCAGGGAGGCTGTCCCTGACGCTCTACTTAAAGGGAAGGCAATATCCGTTTCTGCCGCTCATACTTGCAGTTGAACTGTCTCTCTACTCTAAAGTCCGGGACACACCAGCGCGCCGCAGACAGTCCCTGCTAACACGAAACGTTGTGGCAACGTTGTGCGTTAGCTGGGGTGCCACACCAGACCGGAACTATATTTTACAAAACGAACACATTGTCTTGATAATACAGCTGTAATTGAGTGCCTGACACGCCAGTCAAGCGCAATCTTGAGAAGGTGTGCATTTCAGTAAGGATTTCAATTGATATGCAGTATGAAACTGAAAGGAGGTTGCATCACTATGATGCATAACATTGCATGTATTGTATTTTCAAGTGTGTGCATTCATCCTGTTGTCATTTTGTTTTGAAAGCAGAGGAATCATTCAACAGGTTGCTGAGACAAATGTAAACCAGTAAAACATATGAAGAGAAACAAACCTTGAATATAAGTTCAGTTGTTTAAACATTTGACAAACTATAGTGAGGGGGTAAGAAAACACACAAATCCAGCAGCTCCTGTATTTCAATACACCAGAACCCAATATTATTGGCGAGTCAGGTAATCCATCATCACAGTTCGAGGGCAGGCATCATTTCAGTAATTTCATCCCGTTGCATTCACATGCGTGCCTTGAATGAGATTGAATGTGATCTTTGCTCTCAAGTATGTACCCAAGTTTTACACTTTCGTGCTTTGCATGAATGGGAATGGAACCGTGTGTGTTGAATGATGCTCCTTGTGAGCACTGAACTTTGTCCGGTGGAGTTCCTTTTTGTGTTGCTGTAATTGTGTCATTTCTCGATGAGAAAGATTAGGCAACATTTAGTCACTTCTAGCCATGATGCTCAATTTATTTACGAATGTACCCTAGTTAATAGGGACCGTTTACGTTGGAGAACAAGATCTATTGTATGCCTGTGTATTTGGGGAAGTCAAATCTGAAATAATGATGAAATTGCGTGTATCCAAAGTTAAAACTCGTGATTTGTCGCCCTCTGTTGTGTAAAAGGGGCAAAAGCTTACAGCACCTGGTATTCCCAGGCAGTGTCCCATCCAAGTACTGACCAGGCCCGAGCCTGCTTAGCTTCCGAGAACGGACGAGATCGGGCGTATTCAGGCTAGTATGGCCATAAGCCATGGAGGCTGTCCCTGACGCTCTACTTAAAGGGAAGGCAATATCCGTTTCTGCCGTTCATACTTACAGTTGAACTGTCTCGCTACTCTAAAGCCCGGGACACACCAGCGCGCCGCAGACAGTCCCTGCTAACACGCAACGTTGTGGCAACGTTGTGCGTTAGCTGGGGTGCCACACCAGACCGGAACTATATTTTACAAAACGAACACATTGTCTTGATAAAACAGCTGTAATTGAGTGCCTGACACGCCAGTCAAGCGCAATCTTGAGAAGGTGTGCATTTCAGTAAGGATTTCAATTGACATGCAGTATGAAACTGAAAGGAGGTTGCATCACTATGATGCATAACATTGCATGTATTGTATTTTCAAGTGTGTGCATTCATCCTGTTGTCATTTTGTTTTGAAAGCAGAAGAATCATTCAACAGGTTGCTGAGACAAATGTAAACCAGTAAAACATATGAAGAGAAACAAACCTTGAATATAAGTTCAGTTGTTTAAACATTTGACAAACTATGGTGAGGGGGTAAGAAAACACACAAATCCAGCAGCTCCTGTATTTCAATACACCAGAACCCAATATTATTGGCGAGTCAGGTAATCCATCATCACAGTTCGAGGGCAGGCATCATTTCAGTAATTTCATCCCGTTGCATTCACATGCGTGCCTTGAATGAGATTGAATGTGATCTTTGCTCTCAAGTATGTACCCAAGTTTTACACTTTCGTGCTTTGCATGAATGGGAATGGAACCGTGTGTGTTGAATGATGCTCCTTGTGAGGACTGAACTTTGTCCGGTGGAGTTCCTTTTTGTGTTGCTGTAATTGTGTCATTTCTTGATGAGAAAGATTAGGCAACATTTAGTCACTTCTAGCCATGATGCTCAATTTATTTACGAATGTACGCTGTTTACTAGGGACCGTTTACGTTGGAGAACAAGATCTATTGTATGCCTGTGTATTTGGGGAAGTCAAATCTGAAATAATGATGAAATTGCGTGTATCCAAAGTTAAAACTCGTGATTTGTCGCCCTCTGGTGTGTAAAAGATGCAAAAGCTTACAGCACCTGGTATTCCCAGGTGGTCTCCCATCCAAGTACTGACCAGGCCCGAGCCTGCTTAGCTTCCGAGATCGGACGTATTCAGGCTAGTATGGCCGTAAGCCAGGGAGGCTGTCCCTGACGCACTACTTAAAGGGAAGGCAATATCCGTTTCTGCCGCTCATACTTGCAGTTGAACTGTCTCTCTACTCTAAAGCCCGGGACACACCAGCGCGCCGCAGACAGTCCCTGCTAACATGCCACGTTGTGGCAACGTTGTGCGTTAGCTGGGGTGCCACACCAGACCGGAACTATATTTTACAAAACGAACACATTGTCTTGATAATACAGCTGTAATTGAGTGCCTGACACGCCAGTCAAGCGCAATCTTGAGAACGTGTGCATTTCAGTAAGGATTTCAATTGACATGCAGTGTGAAACTGAAAGGAGGTTGCATCACTATGATGCATAACATTGCATGTATTGTATTTTCAAGTGTGTGCATTCATCCTGTTGTTATTTTGTTTTGAAAGCAGACGAATCATTCAACAGGTTGCTGAGACAAATATAAACCAGTAAAACATATGAAGAGAAACAAACCTTGAATATAAGTTCAGTTGTTTAAACATTTGACAAACTATGGTGAGGGGGTAAGAAAACACACAAATCCAGCAGCTCCTGTATTTCAATACACCAGAACCCAATATTAATGGCGAGTCGGGTAGTCCATCATCACAGTTCGAGGGCAGGCATCATTTCAGTAATTTCATCCCGTTGCATTCACATCCGTGCCTTGAATGAGATTGAATGTGATCTTTGCTCTCAAGTATGTTCCCAAGTTTTACACTTTCGTGCAATGCATGAATGGGAATGGAACCGTGTGTGTTGAATGAGGCTCCTTGTGAGCACTGAACTTTGACCAGTGGAGTTCCTTTTTGTGTTGCTGTAATTGTGTCATTTCTCGATGAGAAAGATTAGGCAACATTTAGTCAATTCTAGCCATGATGCTCAATTTATTTACGAATGTACCCTAGTTACTAGGGACCGTTTACGTTGGAGAACAAGATCTATTGTATGCCTGTGTATTTGGGGAAGTCAAATCTGAAATAATGATGAAATTGCGTGTATCCAAAGTTAAAACTCGTGATTTGTCGCCCTCTGGTGTGTAAAAGATGCAAAAGCTTACAGCACCTGGTATTCCCAGGCGGTCTCCCATCCAAGTACTGATCAGGCCCGAGCCTGCTTAGCTTCCGAGATCGGACGAGATCGGGCGTATTCAGGCTAGTATGGCCGTAAGCCAGGGAGGCTATCCCTGACGCTCTACTTAAAGGGAAGGCAATATCCGTTTCTGCCGCTCATACTTGCAGTTGAACTGTCTCTCTACTCTAAAGTCCGGGACACACCAGCGCGCCGCAGACAGTCCCTGCTAACACGAAACGTTGTGGCAACGTTGTGCGTTAGCTGGGGTGCCACACCAGACCGGAACTATATTTTACAAAACGAACACATTGTCTTGATAAAACAGCTGTAATTGAGTGCCTGACACGCCAGTCAAGCGCAATCTTGAGAAGGTGTGCATTTCAGAAAGGATTTCAATTGACATGCAGTATGAAACTGAAAGGAGGTTGCATCACTATGATGCATAACATTGCATGTATTGTATTTTCAAGTGTGTGCATTCATCCTGTTGTCATTTTGTTTTGAAAGCAGAAGAATCATTCAACAGGTTGCTGAGACAAATGTAAACCAGTAAAACATATGAAGAGAAACAAACCTTGAATATAAGTTCAGTTGTTTAAACATTTGACAAACTATGGTGAGGGGGTAAGAAAACACACAAATTCAGCAGCTCCTGTATTTCAATACACCAGAACCCAATATTATTGGCGAGTCGGGTAGTCCATCATCACAGTTCGAGGGCAGGCATCATTTCAGTAATTTCATCCCGTTGCATTCACATCCGTGCCTTGAATGAGATTGAATGTGATCTTTGCTCTCAAGTATGTTCCCAAGTTTTACACTTTCGTGCTTTGCATGAATGGGAATGGAACCGTGTGTGTTGAATGAGGCTCCTTGTGAGCACTGAACTTTGTCCGGTGGAGTTCCTTTTTGTGTTGCTGTAATTGTGTCATTTCTCGATGAGAAAGATTAGGCAACATTTAGTCACTTCTAGCCATGATGCTCAATTTATTTACGAATGTACCCTAGTTACTAGGGACCGTTTACGTTGGAGAACAAGATCTATTGTATGCCTGTGTATTTGGGGAAGTCAAATCTGAAATAATGATGAAATTGCGTGTATCCAAAGTTAAAACTCGTGATTTGTCGCCCTCTGGTGTGTAAAAGATGCAAAAGCTTACAGCACCTGGTATTCCCAGGCGGTCTCCCATCCAAGTACTGACCAGGCCCGAGCCTGCTTGGCTTCCGAGATCGGACGAGATCGGGCGTATTCAGGCTAGTATGGCCGTAAGCCAGGGAGGCTGTCCCTGACGCTCTACTTAAAGGGAAGGCAATATCCGTTTCTGCCGTTCATACTTACAGTTGAACTGTCTCTCTACTCTAAAGCCCGGGACACACCAGCGCGCCGCAGACAGTCCCTGCTAACACGTCACGTTGTGGCAACATTGTGGCAACGTTGTGCGTTAGCTGGGGTGCCACACCAGACCGGAACTATGTATTACAAAACGAACACATTGTCTTGATAAAACAGCTGTAATTGAGTGCCTGACACGCCAGTCAAGCGCAATTTTGAGAAGGTGTGCATTTCAGTAAGGATTTCAATTGACATGCAGTATGAAACTGAAAGGAGGTTGCATCACTATGATGCATAACATTGCATGTATTGTATTTTCAAGTGTGTGCATTCATCCTGTTGTCATTTTGTTTTGAAAGCAGAAGAATCATTCAACAGGTTGCTGAGACAAATGTAAACCAGTAAAACATATGAAGAGAAACAAACCTTGAATATAAGTTCAGTTGTTTAAACATTTGACAAACTATGGTGAGGGGGTAAGAAAACACACAAATCCAGCAGCTCCTGTATTTCAATACACCAGAACCCAATATTATTGGCGAGTCGGGTAGTCCATCATCACAGTTCGAGGGCAGGCATCATTTCAGTAATTTCATCCCGTTGCATTCACATCCGTGCCTTGAATGAGATTGAATGTGATCTTTGCTCTCAAGTATGTTCCCAAGTTTTACACTTTCGTGCTTTGCATGAATGGGAATGGAACCGTGTGTGTTGAATGAGGCTCCTTGTGAGCACTGAACATTGTCCAGTGGAGTTCCTTTTTGTGTTGCTGTAATTGTGTCATTTCTCGATGAGAAAGATTAGGCAACATTTAGTCACTTCTAGCCATGATGCTCAATTTATTTACGAATGTACCCTAGTTACTAGGGACCGTTTACGTTGGAGAACAAGATCTATTGTATGACTGTGTATTTGGGGAAGTCAAATCTGAAATAATGATGAAATTGCGTGTATCCAAAGTTAAAACTCGTGATTTGTCGCCCTCTGGTGTGTAAAAGATGCAAAAGATTACAGCACCTGGTATTCCCAGGCGGTCTCCCATCCAAGTACTGACCAGGAACGAGCCTGCTTAGCTTCCAAGATCGGACGAGATCGGGCGTATTCAGGCTAGTATTGCCGTAAGCCAGGAAGGCTGTCCCTGACGCTCTACTTAAAGGGAAGGCAATATCCGTTTCTGCCGTTCATACTTACAGTTGAACTGTCTCTCTACTCTAAAGCCCGGGACACACCAGCGCGCCGCAGACAGTCCCTGCTAACACGCCACGTTGTGGCAACATTGTGGCAACGTTGTGCGTTAGCTGGGGTGCCACACCAGACCGGAACTATATATTACAAAACGAACACATTCTCTTGATAAAACAGCAGTAATTGAGTGCCTGACACGCCAGTCAAGCGCAATCTTGAGAAGGTGTGCATTTCAGTAAGGATTTCAAATGACATGCAGTATGAAACTGAAAGGAGGTTGCATCACTATGATGCATAACATTGCATGTATTGTATTTTCAAGTGTGTGCATTCATCCTGTTGTCATTTTGCTTTGAAAGCAGAAGAATCATTCAACAGGTTGCTGAGACAAATGTAAACCAGTAAAACATATGAAGAGAAACAAACCTTGAATATAAGTTCAGTTGTTTAAACATTTGACAAACTATGGTGAGGGGGTAAGAAAACACACAAATCCAGCAGCTCCTGTATTTCAATACACCAGAACCCAATATTATTGGCGAGTCGGGTAGTCCATCATCACAGTTCGAGGGCAGGCATCATTTCAGTAATTTCATCCCGTTGCATTCACATCCGTGCCTTGAATGAGATTGAATGTGATCTTTGCTCTCAAGTATGTTCCCAAGTTTTACACTTTCGTGCTTTGCATGAATGGGAATGGAACCGTGTGTGTTGAATGAGGCTCCTTGTGAGCACTGAACTTTGTCCGGTGGAGTTCCTTTTTGTGTTGCTGTAATTGTGTCATTTCTCGATGAGAAAGATTAGGCAACATTTAGTCACTTCTAGCCATGATGCTCAATTTATGTACGAATGTACCCTAGTTACTAGGGACCGTTTACGTTGGAGAACAAGATCTATTGTATGCCTGTGTATTTGGGGAAGTCAAATCTGAAATAATTATGAAATTGCGTGTATCCAAAGTTAAAACTCGTGATTTGTCGCCCTCTGGTGTGTAAAAGATGCAAAAGCTTACAGCACCTGGTATTCCCAGGCGGTCTCCCATCCAAGTACTGACCAGGCCCGAGCCTGCTTGGCTTCCGAGATCGGACGAGATCGGGCGTATTCAGGCTAGTATGGCCGTAAGCCAGGGAGGCTGTCCCTGACGCTCTACTTAAAGGGAAGGCAATATCCGTTTCTGCCGTTCATACTTACAGTTGAACTGTCTCTCTACTCTAAAGCCCGGGACACACCAGCGCGCCGCAGCCAGTCCCTGCTAACACGCCACGTTGTGGCAACATTGTGGCAACATTGTGGCAACGTTGTGCGTTAGCTGGGGTGCCACACCAGACCGGAACTATATATTACAAAACGAACACATTGTCTTGATAAAACAGCTGTAATTGAGTGCCTGACACGCCAGTCAAGCGCAATCTTGAGAAGGTGTGCATTTCAGTAAGGATTTCAATTGACATGCAGTATGAAACTGAAAGGAGGTTGCATCACTATGATGCATAACATTGCATGTATTGTATTTTCAAGTGTGTGCATTCATCCTGTTGTCATTTTGTTTTGAAAGCAGAAGAATCATTCAACAGGTTGCTGAGACAAATGTAAACCAGTAAAACATATGAAGAGAAACAAACCTTGAATATAAGTTCAGTTGTTTAAACATTTGACAAACTATGGTGAGGGGGTAAGAAAACACACAAATCCAGCAGCTCCTGTATTTCAATACACCAGAACCCAATATTATTGGCGAGTCGGGTAGTCCATCATCACAGTTCGAGGGCAGGCATCATTTCAGTAATTTCATCCCGTTGCATTCACATCCGTGCCTTGAATGAGATTGAATGTGATCTTTGCTCTCAAGTATGTTCCCAAGTTTTACACTTTCGTGCTTTGCATGAATGGGAATGGAACCGTGTGTGTTGAATGAGGCTCCTTGTGAGCACTGAACTTTGTCCGGTGGAGTTCCTTTTTGTGTTGCTGTAAATGTGTCATTTCTCGATGAGAAAGATTAGGCAACATTTAGTCACTTCTAGCCATGATGCTCAATTTATTTACGAATGTACCCTAGTTACTAGGGACCGTTTACGTTGGAGAACAAGATCTATTGTATGCCTGTGTATTTGGGGAAGTCAAATCTGAAATAATGATGAAATTGCGTGTATCCAAAGTTAAAACTCGTGATTTGTCGCCCTCTGGTGTGTAAAAGATGCAAAAGCTTACAGCACCTGGTATTCCCAGACGGTCTCCCATCCAAGTACTGACCAGGCCCGAGCCTGCTTAGCTTCCGAGATCGGACAAGATCGGGCGTATTCAGGCTAGTATGGCCGTAAGCCAGGGAGGTTGTCCCTGACGCTCTACTTAAAGGGAAGGCAATATCCGTTTCTGCCGCTCATACTTGCAGTTGAACTGTCTCTCTATTCTAAAGTCCGGGACACACCAGCGCGCCGCAGATAGTCCCTGCTAACACGCCACGTTGTGGCAACGTTGTGCGTTAGCTGGGGTGCCACACCAGACCGGAACTATATTTTACAAAACGAACACATTGTCTTGATAATACAGCTGTAATTGAGTGCCTGACACGCCAGTCAAGCGCAATCTTGAGAAGGTGTGCATTTCAGTAAGGATTTCAATTGACATGCAGTATGAAACTGAAAGGAGGTTGCATCACTATGATGCATAACATTGCATGTATTGTATTTTCAAGTGTGTGCATTCATCCTGTTGTCATTTTGTTTTGAAAGCAGAAGAATCATTCAACAGGTTGCTGAGACAAATGTAAACCAGTAAAACATATGAAGAGAAACAAACCTTGAATATAAGTTCAGTTGTTTAAACATTTGACAAACTATGGTGAGGGGGTAAGAAAACACACAAATCCAGCAGCTCCTGTATTTCAATACACCAGAACCCAATATTATTGGCGAGTCGGTTAGTCCATCATCACAGTTCGAGGGCAGGCATCATTTCAGTAATTTCATCCCGTTGCATTCACATCCGTGCCTTGAATGAGATTGAATGTGATCTTTGCTCTCAAGTATGTTCCCAAGTTTTACACTTTCGTGCTTTGCATGAATGGGAATGGAACCGTGTGTGTTGAATGAGGCTCCTTGTGAGCACTGAACTTTGTCCGGTGGAGTTCCTTTTTGTGTTGCTGTAATTGTGTCATTTCTCGATGAGAAAGATTAGGCAACATTTAGTCACTTCTAGCCATGATGCTCAATTTATTTACGAATGTACCCTAGTTACTAGGGACCGTTTACGGTGGAGAACAAGATCTATTGTATGCCTGTGTATTTGGGGAAGTAAAATCTGAAATAATGATGAAATTGTGTGTATCCAAAGTTAAAACTCGTGATTTGTCGCCCTCTGGTGTGTAAAAGGTGCAAAAGCTTACAGCACCTGCTATTCCCAGGCGGTCTCCCATCCAAGTACTGACCAGGCCCGAGCCTGCTTGGCTTCAGAGATCGGACGAGATCGGGCGTATTCAGGCTAGTATTTTCCGTAAGCCAGGGAGGTTGTCCCTGACGCTCTACTTAAAGGGAAGGCAATATCCGTTTCTGCCATTCATACTTACAGTTGAACTGTCTCTCTACTCTAAAGCCCGGGACACACCAGCGCGCCGCAGACAGTCCCTGCTAACACGCCACGTTGTGGAAACGTTGTGGCAACGTTGTGCGTTAGCTGGGGTGCCACACCAGACCGGAACTATATTTTACAAAACGAACACATTGTCTTGATAAAACAGCTGTAATTGAGTGCCTGACTTGCCAGTCAAGCGCAATCTTGAGATGGTGTGCATTTCAGTAAGGATTTCAATTGACATGCAGTATGAAACTGAAAGGAGGTTGCATCACTATGATGCATAACATTGCATGTATTGTATTTTCAAGTGTGTGCATTCATCCTGTTGTCATTTTGTTATGAAAGCACAAGAATCATTCAACAGGTTGCTGAGACAAATGTAAACCAGTAAAACATATGAAGAGAAACAAACCTTGAATATAAGTTCAGTTGTTTAAACATTTGACAAACTATGGTGAGGGGGTAAGAAAACACACAAATCCAGCAGCTCCTGTATTTCAATACACCGGAACCCAATATTATTGGCGAGTCGGGTAGTCCATCATCACAGTTCAAGGGCAGGCATCATTTCAGTAATTTCATCCCGTTGCATTCACATCCGTGCCTTGAATGAGATTGAATGTGATCTTTGCTCTCAAGTATGTTCCCAAGTTTTACACTTTCGTGCTTTGCATGAATGGGAATGGAACCGTGTGTGTTGAATGAGGCTCCTTGTGAGCACTGAACTTTGTCCGGTGGAGTTCCTTTTTGTGTTGCTGTAATTGTGTCATTTCTCGATGAGAAAGATTAGGCAACATTTAGTCACTTCTAGCCATGATGCTCAATTTATTTACGAATGTACCATAGTTACTAGGGACCGTTTACGTTGGAGAACAAGATCTATTGTATGCCTGTGTATTTGGGGAAGTCAAATCTGAAATAATGATGAAATTGCGTGTATCCAAAGTTAAAACTCGTGATTTGTCGCCCTCTGGTGTGTAAAAGATGCAAAAGCTTACAGCACCTGGTATTCCCAGGCGGTCTCCCATCCAAGTACTGACCAGGCCCGAGCCTGCTTAGCTTCCGAGATCGGACGAGATCGGGCGTATTCAGGCTAGTATGGCCGTAAGCCAGGGAGGCTGTCCCTGACGCTCTACTTATAGGGAAGGCAATATCCGATTCTGCCGTTCATACTTACAGTTGAACTGTCTCTCTACTCTAAAGCCCGGGACACACCAGCGCGCCGCAGACAGTCCCTGCTAACACGCCACGTTGTGGCAACATTGTGGCAACGTTGTGCGTTAGCTGGGGTGCCACACCAGACCGGAACTATATATTACAAAACGAACACATTGTCTTGATAAAACAGCTGTAATTGAGTGCCTGACACGCCAGTCAAGCGCAATCTTGAGAAGGTGTGCATTTCAGTAAGGATTTTAATTGACATGCTGTATGAAACTGAAAGGAGGTTGCATCACTATGATGCATAACATTGCATGTATTGTATTTTCAAGTGTGTGCATTCATCCTGTTGTCATTTTGTTTTGAAAGCAGAAGAATCATTCAACAGGTTGCTGAGACAAATGTAAACCAGTAAAACATATGAAGAGAAACAAACCTTGAATATAAGTTCAGTTGTTTAAACATTTGACAAACTATGGTGAGGGAATAAGAAAACACACAAATCCAGCAGCTCCTGTATTTCAATACACCAGAACCCAATATTATTGGCGAGTCGGGTAGTCCATCATCACAGTTCGAGGGCAGGCATCATTTCAGTAATTTCATCCCGTTGCATTCACATCCGTGCCTTGAATGAGATTGAATGTGATCTTTGCTCTCAAGTATGTTCCCAAGTTTTACACTTTCGTGCTTTGCATGAATGGGAATGGAACCGTGTGTGTTGAATGAGGCTCCTTGTGAGCACTGAACTTTGTCCGGTGGAGTTCCTTTTTGTGTTGCTGTAAATGTGTCATTTCTCGATGAGAAAGATTAGGCAACATTTAGTCACTTCTAGCCATGATGCTCAATTTATTTACGAATGTACCCTAGTTACTAGGGACCGTTTACGTTGGAGAACAAGATCTATTGTATGCCTGTGTATTTGGGGAAGTCAAATCTGAAATAATGATGAAATTGCGTGTATCCAAAGTTAAAACTCGTGATTTGTCGCCCTCTGGTGTGTAAAAGATGCAAAAGCTTACAGCACCTGGTATTCCCAGGCGGTCTCCCATCCAAGTACTGACCAGGCCCGAGCCTGCTTAGCTTCCGAGATCGGACGAGATCGGGCGTATTCAGGCTAGTATGGCCGTAAGCCAGGGAGGTTGTCCCTGACGCTCTACTTAAAGGGAAGGCAATATCCGTTTCTGCCGCTCATACTTGCAGTTGAACTGTCTCTCTATTCTAAAGTCCGGGACACACCAGCGTGCCGCAGATAGTCCCTGCTAACACGCCACGTTGTGGCAACGTTGTGCGTTAGCTGGGGTGCCACACCAGACCGGAACTATATTTTACAATACGAACACATTGTCTTGATAATACAGCTGTAATTGAGTGCCTGACACGCCAGTCAAGCGCAATCTTGAGAAGGTGTGCATTTCAGTAAGGATTTCAATTGACATGCAGTATGAAACTGAAAGGAGGTTGCATCACTATGATGCATAACATTGCATGTATTGTATTTTCAAGTGTGTGCATTCATCCTGTTGTCATTTGTTTTTGAAAGCAGAAGAATCATTCAACAGGTTGCTGAGACAAATGTAAACCAGTAAAACATATGAAGAGAAACAAACCTTGAATATAAGTTCAGTTGTTTAAACATTTGACAAACTATGGTGAGGGGGTAAGAAAACACACAAATCCAGCAGCTCCTGTATTTCAATACACCAGAACCCAATATTATTGGCGAGTCGGGTAGTCCATCATCACAGTTCGAGGGCAGGCATCATTTCAGTAATTTCATCCCGTTGCATTCACATCCGTGCCTTGAATGAGATTGAATGTGATCTTTGCTCTCAAGTATGTTCCCAAGTTTTACACTTTCGTGCTTTGCATGAATGGGAATGGAACCGTGTGTGTTGAATGAGGTTCCTTGTGAGCACTGAACTTTGTCCGGTGGAGTTCCTTTTTGTGTTGCTGTAATTGTGTCATTTCTCGATGAGAAAGATTAGGCAACATTTAGTCACTTCTAGCCATGATGCTCAATTTATTTACGAATGTACCCTAGTTACTAGGGACCGTTTACGTTGGAGAACAAGATCTATTGTATGCCTGTGTATTTGGGGAAGTCAAATCTGAAATAATGATGAAATTGCGTGTATCCAAAGTTAAAACTCGTGATTTGTCGCCCTCTGGTGTGTAAAAGATGCAAAAGCTTACAGCACCTGGTATTCCCAGGCGGTCTCCCATCCAAGTACTGACCAGGCCCGAGCCTGCTTAGCTTCCGAGATCGGACGAGATCGGGCGTATTCAGGCTAGTATGGCCGTAAGCCAGGGAGGGTGTCCCTGACGCTCTAGTTAAAGGGAAGGCAATATCCGTTTCTGCCGCTCATACTTACAGTTGAACTGTCTCTCTACTCTAAAGCCCGGGACACACCAGCGCGCCGCAGACAGTCCCTGCTAACACGCCACGTTGTGGCAACGTTGTGGCAACGTTGTGCGTTAGCTGGGGTGCCACACCAGACCGGAACTATATTTTACAAAACGAACACATTGTCTTGATAAAACAGCTGTAATTGAGTGCCTGACACGCCAGTCAAGCGCAATCTTGAGAAGGTGTGCATTTCAGTAAGGATTTCAATTGACATGCAGTATGAAACTGAAAGGAGGTTGCATCACTATGATGCATAACATTGCATGTAGTGTATTTTCAAGTGTGTGCATTCATCCTGTTGTCATTTTGTTTTGAAAGCAGATGAATCATTCAACAGGTTGCTGAGACAAATGTAAACCAGTAAAACATATGAAGAGAAACAAACCTTGAATATAAGTTCAGTTGTTTAAACATTTGACAAACTATGGTGAGGGGGTAAGAAAACACACAAATCCAGCAGCTCCTGTATTTCAATACACCAGAACCCAATATTATTGGCGAGTCGGGTAGTCCATCATCACAGTTCGAGGGCAGGCATCATTTCAGTAATTTCATCCCGTTGCATTCACATCCGTGCCTTGAATGAGATTGAATGTGATCTTTGCTCTCAAGTATGTTCCCAAGTTTTACACTTTCGTGCTTTGCATGAATGGGAATGGAACCGAGTGTGTTGAATGAGGCTCCTTGTGAGCACTGAATTTTGTCCGGTGGAGTTCCTTTTTGTGTTGCTGTAATTGTGTCATTTCTTGATGAGAAAGATTAGGCAACATTTAGTCACTTCTAGCCATGATGCTCAATTTATTTACGAATGTACGCTAGTTACTAGGGACCGTTTACGTTGGAGAACAAGATCTATTTTATGCCTGTGTATTTGGGGAAGTAAAATCTGAAATAATGATGAAATTGTGTGTATCCAAAGTTAAAACTCGTGATTTGTCGCCCTCTGGTGTGTAAAAGGTGCAAGAGGTTACAGCACCTGGTATTCCCAGGCGGTCTCCCATCCAAGTACTGACCAGGCCCGAGCCTGCTTGGCTTCCGAGATCGGACGAGATCGGGCATATTCAGGATAGTATGGCCGTAAGTCAGGGAGGCTGTCCCTGACGCTCTACTTAAAGGGAAGGAAATATCCGTTTCTGCCGTTCATACTTGCAGTTGAACTGTCTCTCTACTCTAAAGCCCGGGACACAGCAGCGCGCCGCAGACAGTCCCTGCTAACACGCCACGTTGTGGCAACATTGTGCGTTAGCTGGGGTGCCACACCAGACCGGAACTATATTTTACAAAACGAACACATTGTCTTGATAATACAGCTGTAATTGAGTGCCTGACACGCCAGTCAAGCGCAATCTTGAGAAGGTGTGCATTTCAGTAAGGATTTCAATTGACATGCAGTATGAAACTGAAAGGAGGTTGCATCACTATGATGCATAACATTGCATGTATTGTATTTTCAAGTGTGTGCATTCATCCTGTTGTCATTTTGTTTTGAAAGCAGAAGAATCATTCAACAGGTTGCTGAGACAAATGTAAACCAGTAAAACATATGAAGAGAAACAAACCTTGAATATAAGTTCAGTTGTTTAAACATTTGACAAACTATGTTGAGGGGGTAAGAAAACACACAAATCCAGCAGCTCCTGTATTTCAATACACCAGAACCCAATATTATTGGCGAGTCGGGTAGTCCATCATCACAGTTCGAGGGCAGGCATCATTTCAGTAATTTCATCCCGTTGCATTCACATCCGTGCCTTGAATGAGATTGAATGTGATCTTTGCTCTCAAGTATGTTCCCAAGTTTTACACTTTCGTACTTTGCATGAATGGGAATGGAACCGTGTGTGTTGAATGAGGCTCCTTGTGAGCACTGAACTTTGTCCGGTGGAGTTCCTTTTTGTGTTGCTGTAATTGTGTCATTTCTCGATGAGAAAGATTAGGCAACATTTAGTCAATTCTAGCCATGATGCTCAATTTATTTACGAATGTACCCTAGTTACTAGGGACCGTTTACGTTGGAGAACAAGATCTATTGTATGCCTGTGTATTTGGGGAAATCAAATCTGAATTAATGATGAAATTGCGTGTATCCAAAGTTAAAACTCGTGATTTGTCGCCCTCTGGTGTGTAAAAGATGCAAAAGTTTACAGCACCTGGTATTCCCAGGCAGTCTCCCATCCAAGTACTGACCAGGCCCGAGCCTGCTTAGCTTCCGAGATCGGACGAGATCGGGCGTATTCAGGCTAGTATGGCCGTAAGCCAGGGAGGCTGTCCCTGACACTCTACTCAAAGGGAAGGCAATATCCGTTTCTGCCGTTCATACTTACAGTTGAACTGTCTCTCTACTCTAAAGCCCGGGACACACCAGCGCGCCGCAGACAGTCCCTGCTAACATGCCACGTTGTGGCAACGTTGTGCGTTAGCTGGGGTGCCACACCAGACCGGAACTATATTTTACAAAACGAACACATTTGTCTTGATAAAACAGCTGTAATTGAGTGCCTGACACGCCAGTCAAGCGCAATCTTGAGAAGGTGTGCATTTCAGTAAGGATTTCAATTGACATGCAGTATGAAACTGAAAGGAGGTTGCATCACTATGATGCATAACATTGCATGTATTGTATTTTCAAGTGTGTGCATTCATCCTGTTGTCATTTTGTTTTGAAAGCAGAAGAATCATTCAACAGGTTGCTGAGACAAATGTAAACCAGTAAAACATATGAAGAGAAACAAACCTTGAATATAAGTTCAGTTGTTTAAACATTTGACAAACTATGGTGAGGGGGTAAGAAAACACACAAATCCAGCAGCTCCTGTATTTCAATACACCAGAACCCAATATTATTGGCGAGTCGGGTAGTCCATCATCACAGTTCGAGGGCAGGCATCATTTCAGTAATTTCATCCCGTTGCATTCACATCCGTGCCTTGAATGAGATTGAATGTGATCTTTGCTCTCAAGTATGTTCCCAAGTTTTACACTTTCGTACTTTGCATGAATGGGAATGGAACCGTGTGTGTTGAATGAGGCTCCTTGTGAGCACTGAACTTTGTCCGGTGGAGTTCCTTTTTGTGTTGCTGTAATTGTGTCATTTCTTGATGAGAAAGATTAGGCAACATTTAGTCAATTCTAGCCATGATGCTCAAATTATTTACGAATGTACCCTAGTTACTAGGGACCGTTTACGTTGGAGAACAAGATCTATTGTATGCCTGTGTATTTGGGGAAGTCAAATCTGAAATAATGATGAAATTGCGTGTATCCAAAGTTAAAACTCGTGATTTGTCGCCCTCTGGTGTGTAAAAGATGCAAAAGCTTACAGCACCTGGTATTCCCAGGCAGTCTCCCATCCAAGTACTGACCAGGCCCGAGCCTGCTTAACTTCCGAGATCGGACGAGATCAGGCGTATTCAGGCTAGTATGGCCGTAAGCCAGGGAGGCTGTCCCTGACGCTCTACTTAAAGGGAAGGCAATATCCGTTTCTGCCGTTCATACTTACAGTTGAACTGTCTCTCTACTCTAAAGCCCGGGACACACCAGCGCGCCGCAGACAGTCCCTGCTAACACGAAACGTTGTGGCAACGTTGTGCGTTAGCTGGGGTGCCACACCAGACCGGAACTATATTTTACAAAACGAACACATTGTCTTGATAATACAGCTGTAATTGAGTGCCTGACACGCCAGTCAAGCGCAATCTTGAGAAGGTGTGCATTTCAGTAAGGATTTCAATTGACATGCAGTATGAAACTGAAAGGAGGTTGCATCACTATGATGCATAACATTGCATGTATTGTATTTTCAAGTGTGTGCATTCATCCTGTTGTCATTTTGTTTTGAAAGCAGAAGAATCATTCAACAGGTTGCTGAGACAAATGTAAACCAGTAAAACATATGAAGAGAAACAAACCTTGAATATAAGTTCAGTTGTTTAAACATTTGACAAACTATGGTGAGGGGGTAAGAAAACACACAAATCCAGCAGCTCCTGTATTTCAATACACCAGAACCCAATATTATTGGCGAGTCGGGTAGTCCATCATCACAGTTCGAGGGCAGGCATCATTTCAGTAATTTCATCCCGTTGCATTCACATCCGTGCCTTGAATGAGATTGAATGTGATCTTTGCTCTCAAGTATGTTCCCAAGTTTTACACTTTCGTGCTTTGCATGAATGGGAATGGAACCGTGTGTGTTGAATGAGGCTCCTTGTGAGCACTGAACTTTGTCCGGTGGAGTTCCTTTTTGTGTTGCTGTAATTGTGTCATTTCTTGATGAGAAAGATTAGGCAACATTTAGTCACTTCTAGCCATGATGCTCAATTTATTTACGAATGTACCCTAGTTACTAGGGACCGTTTACGTTGGAGAACAAAATGTATTGTATGCCTGTGTATTTGGGGAAGTCAAATCTGAAATAATGATGAAATTGTGTGTATCCAAAGTTAAAAATCGTGATTTGTCACCCTCTGGTGTGTCAAAGGTGCAAAAGCTTAAAGCACCTGGTATTCCCAGGCGGTCTCCTATTCAAGTACTGACCAGGCCCGAGCCTGCTTGGCTTCCGAGATCGGACGAGATCGGGCGTATTCAGGCTAGTATGGCCGTAAGCAAGTGAGACTTTCCCTGACGCTCTACTTAAAGGGAAGGCAATATCCGTTTCTGCCGTTCATACTTACAGTTGAACTGTCTCTCTACTCTAAAGCCCGGGACATACCAGCGTGTCGCAGAAAGTCCCTGCTAACACGCCACGTTGTGGCAACGTTGTGGCAACGTTGTGCATTAGCTGGGGTGCCACACCAGACCGGAACTATATTTTACAAAACGATCACATTGTCTTGATAAAACAGCTGTAATTGAGTGCCTGACACGCCAGTCAAGCGCAATCTTGAGAAGGTGTGCATTTCAGTAAGGATATCAATTGACATGCAGTATGAAACTGAAAGGAGGTTGCATCACTATGATGCATAACATTGCATGTATTGTATTTTCAAGTGTGTGCATTCATCCTGTTGTCATTTTGTTTTGAAAGCAGAAGAATCATTCAACAGGTTGCTGAGACAAATGTAAACCAGTAAAACATATGAAGAGAAACAAACCTTGAATATAAGTTCAGTTGTTTAAACATTTGACAAACTATGGTGAGGGGGTAAGAAAACACACAAATCCAGCAGCTCCTGTATTTCAATACACCAGAACCCAATATTATTGGCGAGTCGGGTAGTCCATCATCACAGTTCGAGGGCAGGCATCATTTCAGTAAATTCATCCCGATGCATTCACATCCGTGCCTTGAATGAGATTGAATGTGATCTTTGCTCTCAAGTATGTTCCCAAGTTTTACACTTTCGTGCTTTGCATGAATTGGAATGGAACCATGTGTGTTGAATGAGGCTCCTTGTGAGCACTGAACTTTGTCCGGTGGAGTTCTTTTTGTGTTGCTGTAATTGTGTCATTTCTCGATGAGAAAGATTAGGCAACATTTAGTCACTTCTAGCCATGATGCTCAATTTATTGACGAATGTACCCTAGTTACTAGGGACCGTTTACGTTGGAGAACAAGATCTATTGTATGCCTGTGTATTTGGGGAAGTAAAACCTGAAATAATGATGAAATTGTGTGTATCCAAAGTTAAAACTCGTGATTTGTCGCCCTCTGGTGTGTAAAAGGTGCAAAAGCTTACAGCACCTGGTATTCCCAGGCGGTCTCCCATCCAAGTACTGACCAGGCCCAAGCCTGCTTGGCTTCCGAGATCGGACGAGATCGGGCGTATTCAGGCTAGTATGGCCGTAAGCCAGGGAGGCTGTCCCTGACGCTCTACTTAAAGGGAAGGCAATATCCGTTTCTGCCGATCATACTTACAGTTGAACTGTCTCTCTACTCTAAAGCCCGGGACACACCAGTGCGCCGCAGACAGTCCCTGCTAACACGCCACGTTGTGGCAACATTGTGGCAACGTTGTGCGTTAGCTGGGGTGCCACACCAGACCGGAACTATATTTTACAAAACGAACACATTGTCTTGATAATACAGCTGTAATTGAGTGCCTGACACGCCAGTCAAGCGCAATCTTGAGAAGGTGTGCATTTCAGTAAGGATTTCAATTGACATGCAGTATGAAACTGAAAGGAGGTTGCATCACTATGATGCATAACATTGCATGTATTGTATTTTCAAGTGTGTGCATTCATCCTGTTGTCATTTTGTTTTGAAAGCAGAAGAATCATTCAACAGGTTGCTGAGACAAATGTAAACCAGTAAAACATATGAAGAGAAACAAACCTTGAATATAAGTTCAGTTGTTTAAACATTTGACAAACTATGGTGAGGGGGTAAGAAAACACACAAATCCAGCAGCTCCTGTATTTCAATACACCAGAACCCAATATTATTGGCGAGTCGGGTTGTCCATCATCACAGTTCGAGGGCAGGCATCATTTCAGTAATTTCATCCCGTTGCATTCACATCCGTGCCTTGAATGAGATTGAATGTGATCTTTGCTCTCAAGTATGTTCCCAAGTTTTACACTTTCGTGCTTTGCATGAATGGGAATGGAACCGTGTGTGTTGAATGAGGCTCCTTGTGAGCACTGAACTTTGTCCGGTGGAGTTCCTTTTTGTGTTGCTGTAATTGTGTCATTTCTCGATGAGAAAGATTAGGCAACATTTAGTCACTTCTAGCCATGATGCTCAATTTATTTACGAATGTACCCTAGTTACTAGGGACCGTTTACGTTGGAGAACAAGATCTATTGTATGCCTGTGTATTTGGGGAAGTAAAATCTGAAATAATGATGAAATTGCGTGTATCCAAAGTTAAAACTCGTGATTTGTCGCCCTCTGGTGTGTAAAAGGTGCAAAAGCTTACAGCACCTGGTATTCCCAGGCGGTCTCCCATCCAAGTACTGACCAGGCCCGAGCCCGCTTGGCTTCCGAGATCTGATGAGATCGGGAGTATTCAGGCTAGTATGGCCGTAAGCCAGGGAGGCTGTCCCTGACGCTCTACTTAAAGGGAAGGCAATATCCGTTTCTGCCGTTCATACTTACAGTTGAACTGTCTCTCTACTCTAAAGCCCGGGACACACCAGCGCACCGCAGACAGTCCCTGCTAACATGCCACGTTGTGGCAACGTTGTGCGTTAGCTGGGGTGCCACACCAGACCGGAACTATATATTACAAAACGAACACATTGTCTTGATAAAACAGCTGTAATTGTGTGCCTGACACGCCAGTCAAGCGCAATCTTGAGAAGGTGTGCATTTCAGTAAGGATTTCAATTGACATGCAGTATGAAACTGAAAGGAGGTTGCATCACTATGATGCATAACATTGCATGTATTGTATTTTCAAGTGTGTGCATTCATCCTGTTGTCATTTTGTTTTGAAAGCAGAAGAATCATTCAACAGGTTGCTGAGACAAATGTAAACCAGTAAAACATATGAAGAGAAACAAACCTTGAATATAAGTTCAGTTGTTTAAACATTTGACAAACTATGGTGAGGGGGTAAGAAAACACACAAATCCAGCAGCTCCTGTATTTCAATACACCAGAACCCAATATTATTGGCGAGTCGGGTAGTCCATCATCACAGTTCGAGGGCAGGCATCATTTCAGTAATTTCATCCCGTTGCATTCACATCCGTGCCTTGAATGAGATTGAATGTGATCTTTGCTCTCAAGTATGTTCCCAAGTTTTACACTTTCGTGCTTTGCATGAATGGGAATGGAACCGTGTGTGTTGAATGAAGCTCCTTGTGAGCACTGAACTTTGTCCGGTGGAGTTCCTTTTTGTGTTGCTGTAATTGTGTCATTTCTCGATGAGAAAGATTAGGCAACATTTAGTCACTTCTAGCCATGATGCTCAATTTATTTACGAATGTACCCTAGTTACTAGGGACCGTTTACGTTGGAGAACAAGATCTATTGTATGCCTGTGTATTTGGGGAAGTCAAATCTGAAATAATGATGAAATTGCGTGTATCCAAAGTTAAAACTCGTGATTTGTCGCCCTCTGGTGTGTAAAAGATGCAAAAGCTTACAGCACCTGGTATTCCCAGGCGGTCTCCCATCCAAGTACTGACCAGGCCCGAGCCTGCTTAGCTTCCGAGATCGGACGAGATCGGGCGTATTCAGGCTAGTATGGCCGTAAGCCAGGAAGGCTGTCCCTGACGCTCTACTTAAAGGGAAGGCAATATCCGTTTCTGCCGTTCATACTTACAGTTGAACTGTCTCTCTACTCTAAAGCCCGGGACACACCAGCGCGCCGCAGACAGTCCCTGCTAACACGCCACGTTGTGGCAACATTGTGGCAACGTTGTGCGTTAGCTGGGGTGCCACACCAGACCGGAACTATATATTACAAAACGAACACATTCTCTTGATAAAACAGCTGTAATTGAGTGCCTGACACGCCAGTCAAGCGCAATCTTGAGAAGGTGTGCATTTCAGTAAGGATTTCTATTGACATGCAGTATGAAACTGAAAGGAGGTTGCATCACTATGATGCATAACATTGCATGTATTGTATTTTCAAGTGTGTGCATTCATCCTGTTGTCATTTTGTTTTGAAAGCAGAAGAATCATTCAACAGGTTGCTGAGACAAATGTAAACCAGTAAAACATATGAAGAGAAACAAACCTTGAATATAAGTTCAGTTGTTTAAACATTTGACAAACTATGGTGAGGGGGTAAGAAAACACACAAATCCAGCAGCTCCTGTATTTCAATACACCAGAACCCAATATTATTGGCGAGTCGGGTAGTCCATCATCACAGTTCGAGGGCAGGCATCATTTCAGTAATTTCATCCCGTTGCATTCACATCCGTGCCTTGAATGAGATTGAATGTGATCTTTGCTCTCAAGTATGTTCCCAAGTTTTACACTTTCGTGCTTTGCATGAATGGGAATGGAACCGTGTGTGTTGAATGAGGCTCCTTGTGAGCACTGAACTTTGTCCGGTGGAGTTCCTTTTTGTGTTGCTGTAATTGTGTCATTTCTCGATGAGAAAGATTAGGCAACATTTAGTCACTTCTAGCCATGATGCTCAATTTATTTACGAATGTACCCTAGTTACTAGGGACCGTTTACGTTGGAGAACAAGATCTATTGTATGCCTGTGTATTTGGGGAAGTCAAATCTGAAATAATGATGAAATTGCGTGTATCCAAAGTTAAAACTCGTGATTTGTCGCCCTCTGGTGTGTAAAAGATGCAAAAGCTTACAGCACCTGGTATTCCCAGGCGGTCTCCCATCCAAGTACTGACCAGGCCCGAGCCTGCTTAGCTTCCGAGATCGGACGAGATCGGGCGTATTCAGGCTAGTATGGCCGTAAGCCAGGGAGGCTATCCCTGACGCTCTACTTAAAGGGAAGGCAATATCCGTTTCTGCCGCTCATACTTGCAGTTGAACTGTCTCTCTACTCTAAAGTCCGGGACACACCAGCGCGCCGCAGACAGTCCCTGCTAACACGAAACGTTGTGGCAACGTTGTGCGTTAGCTGGGGTGCCACACCAGACCGGAACTATATATTACAAAACGAACACATTGTCTTGATAATACAGCTGTAATTGAGTGCCTGACACGCCAGTCAAGTGCAATCTTGAGAAGGTGTGCATTTCAGTGAGGAATTCAATTGACATGCAGTATGAAACTGAAAGGAGGTTGCATCACTATGATGCATAACATTGCATGTATTGTATTTTCAAGTGTGTGCATTCATCCTGTTGTCATTTTGTTTTGAAAGCAGAAGAATCATTCAACAGGTTGCTGAGACAAATGTAAACCAGTAAAACATATGAAGAGAAACAAACCTTGAATATAAGTTCAGTTGTTTAAACATTTGACAAACTATGGTGAGGGGGTAAGAAAACACACAAATCCAGCAGCTCCTGTATTTCAATACACCAGAACCCAATATTATTGGCGAGTCGGGTAGTCCATCATCACAGTTCGAGGGCAGGCATCATTTCAGTAATTTCATCCCGTTGCATTCACATCCGTGCCTTGAATGAGATTGAATGTGATCTTTGCTCTCAAGTATGTTCCCAAGTTTTACACTTTCGTGCTTTGCATGAATGGGAATGGAACCGTGTGTGTTGAATGAGGCTCCTTGTGAGCACTGAACTTTGTCCGGTGGAGTTCCTTTTTGTGTTGCTGTAATTGTGTCATTTCTCGATGAGAAAGATTAGGCAACATTTAGTCACTTCTAGCCATGATGCTCAATTTATTTACGAATGTACCCTAGTTACTAGGGACCGTTTACGTTGGAGAACAAGATCTATTGTATGCCTGTGTATTTGGGGAAGTCAAATCTGAAATAATGATGAAATTGCGTGTATCCAAAGTTAAAACTCGTGATTTGTCGCCCTCTGGTGTGTAAAAGATGCAAAAGCTTACAGCACCTGGTATTCCCAGGCGGTCTCCCATCCAAGTACTGACCAGGCCCGAGCCTGCTTAGCTTCCTAGATCGGACGAGATCGGGCGTATTCAGGCTAGTATGGCCGTAAGCCAGGAATGCTGTCCCTGAAGCTCTACTTAAAGGGAAGGCAATATCCGTTTCTGCCGTACATACTTACAGTTGAACTGTCTCTCTACTCTAAAGCCCGGGACACACCAGCGCGCCGCAGACAGTCCCTGCTAATATGCCACGTTGTGGCAACGTTGTGCGTTAGCTGGGGTGCCACACCAGACCGGAACTATATTTTACAAAACGAACACATTTGTCTTGATAAAAAAGCTGTAATTGAGTGCCTGACACGCCAGTCAAGCGAAATCTTGAGAAGGTGTGCATTTCAGTAAGGATTTCAATTGACATGCAGTATGAAACTGAAAGGAGGTTGCATCACTATGATGCATAACATTGCATGTATTGTATTTTCAAGTGTGTGCAGTCATCCTGTTGTCATTTTGTTTTGAAAGCAGAAGAATCATTCAACAGGTTGCTGAGACAAATGTAAACCAGTAAAACATATGAAGAGAAACAAACCTTGAATATAAGTTCAGTTGTTTAAACATTTGACAAACTATGGTGAGGGGGTAAGAAAACAAACAAATCCAGCAGCTCCTGTATTTCAATACACCAGAACCCAATATTATTGGCGTGTCGGGTAGTCCATCATCACAGTTCGAGGGCAGGCATCATTTCAGTAATTTCATCCCGTTGCATTCACATCCGTGCCGTGAATGAGATTGAATGTGATCTTTGCTCTCAAGTATGTTCCCAAGTTTTACACTTTCGTGCTTTGCATGAATGGGAATGGAACCGTGTGTGTTGAATGAGGCTCCTTGTGAGCACTGAACTTTGTCCGGTGGAGTTCCTTTTTGTGTTGCTGTAATTGTGTCATTTCTCGATGAGAAAGATTAGGCAACATTTAGTCACTTCTAGCCATGATGCTCAATTTATTTACGAATGTACCCTAGTTACTAGGGACCGTTTACGTTGGAGAACAAGATCTATTGTATGCCTGTGTATTTGGGGAAGTAAAATCTGAAATAATGATGAAATTGTGTGTATCCAAAGTTAAAACTCGTGATTTGTCGCCCTCTGGTGTGTAAAAGGTGCAAAAGCTTACAGCACCTGGTATTCCCAGGCGGTCTCCCATCCAAGTAATGACCAGGCCCAAGCCTGCTTGGCTTCCGAGATCGGACGAGATCGGGCGTATTCAGGCTAGTATGGCCGTAAGCCAGGGAGGCTGTCCCTGACGCTCTACTTAAAGGGAAGGCAATATCCGTTTCTGCCGGTCATACTTGCAGTTGAACTGTATCTCTACTCTAAAGCCCGGGACACACCAGCGCGCCGCAGCCAGTCCCTGCTAACACGCCACGTTGTGGCAACATTGTGGCAACGTTGTGCGTTAGCTGGGGTGCCACACCAGACCGGAACTATATATTACAAAACGAACACATTGTCTTGATAAATCAGCTGTAATTGAGTGCCTGACACGCCAGTCAAGCGCAATCTTGAGAAGGTGTGCATTTCAGTAAGGATTTCAATTGACATGCAGTATGAAACTGAAAGGAGGTTGCATCACTATGATGCATAACATTGCATGTATTGTATTTTCAAGTGTGTGCATTCATCCTGTTGTCATTTTGTTTTGAAAGCAGAAGAATCATTCAACAGGTTGCTGAGACAAATGTAAACCAGTAAAACATATGAAGAGAAACAAACCTTGAATATAAGTTCAGTTGTTTAAACATTTGACAAACTATGGTGAGGGGGTAAGAAAACACACAAATCCAGCAGCTCCTGTATTTCAATACACCAGAACCCAATATTATTGGCGAGTCGGGTAGTCCATCATCACAGTTCGAGGGCAGGCATCATTTCAGTAATTTCATCCCGTTGCATTCACATCCGTGCCTTGAATGAGATTGAATGTGATCTTTGCTCTCAAGTATGTTCCCAAGTTTTACACTTTCGTGCTTTGCATGAATGGGAATGGAACCGTGTGTGTTGAATGAGGCTCCTTGTGAGCACTGAACTTTGTCCGGTGGAGTTCCTTTTTGTGTTGCTGTAATTGTGTCATTTCTCGATGAGAAAGATTAGGCAACATTTAGTCACTTCTAGCCATGATGCTCAATTTATTTACGAATGTACCCTAGTTACTAGGGACCGTTTACGTTGGAGAACAAGATCTATTGTATGCCTGTGTATTTGGGGAAGTCAAATCTGAAATAATGATGAAATTGCGTGTATCCAAAGTTAAAAATCGTGATTTGTCGCCCTCTGGTGTGTAAAAGATGCAAAAGCTTACAGCACCTGGTATTCCCAGGCGGTCTCCCATCCAAGTACTGACCAGGCCCGAGCCTGCTTAGCTTCCGAGATCGGACGAGATCGGGCGTATTCAGGCTAGTAGGCCGTAAGCCAGGGAGGCTGTCCCTGACGCTCTACTTAAAGGGAAGGCAATATCCGTTTCTGCCGTTCATACTTACAGTTGAACTGTCTCTCTACTCTAAAGCCCGGGACACACCAGCGCGCCGCAGACAGTCCCTGCTAACACGCCACGTTGTGGCAACATTGTGGCAACGTTGTGCGTTAGCTGGGGTGCCACACCAGACCGGAACTATATATTACAAAACGAACACATTGTCTTGATTAAACAGCTGTAATTGAGTGCCTGACACGCCAGTCAAGCGCAATCTTGAGAAGGTGTGCATTTCAGTAAGGATTTCAATTGACATGCAGTATGAAACTGAAAGGAGGTTGCATCACTATGATGCATAACATTGCATGTATTGTATTTTCAAGTGTGTGCATTCATCCTGTTGTCATTTTGTTTTGAAAGCAGAAGAATCATTCAACAGGTTGCTGAGACAAATGTAAACCAGTAAAACATATGAAGAGAAACAAACCTTGAATATAAGTTCAGTTGTTTAAACATTTGACAAACTATGGTGAGGGGGTAAGAAAACACACAAATCCAGCAGCTCCTGTATTTCAATACACCAGAACCCAATATTATTGGCGAGTCGGGTAGTCCATCATCACAGTTCGAGGGCAGGCATCATTTCAGTAATTTCATCCCGTTGCATTCACATCCGTGCCTTGAATGAGATTGAATGTGATCTTTGCTCTCAAGTATGTTCCCAAGTTTTACACTTTCGTGCTTTGCATGAATGGGAATGGAACCGTGTGTGTTGAATGAGGCTCCTTGTGAGCACTGAACTTTGTCCGGTGGAGTTCCTTTTTGTGTTGCTGTAATTGTGTCATTTCTCGATGAGAAAGATTAGGCAACATTTAGTCACTTCTAGCCATGATGCTCAATTTATTTACGAATGTACCCTAGTTACTAGGGACCGTTTACGTTGGAGAACAAGATCTATTGTATGCCTGTGTATTTGGGGAAGTAAAATCTGAAATAATGATGAAATTGCGTGTATCCAAAGTTAAAACTCGTGATTTGTCGCCCTCTGGTGTGTAAAAGATGCAAAAGCTTACAGCACCTGGTATTCCCAGGTGGTCTCCCATCCAAGTACTGACCAGGCCCGAGCCTGCTTGGCTTCCGAGATCGGACGAGATCGGGCGTATTCAGGCTAGTATGGCCGTAAGCCAGGGAGGCTGTCCTTGACCCTCTACTTAAAGGGAAGGCAATATCCGTTTCTGCCGCTCATACTTGCAGTTGAACTGTCTCTCTACTCTAAAGTCCGGGACACACCAGCACGCTGCAGACAGTCCCTGCTAACACGAAACGTTGTGGCAACGTTGTGCGTTAGCTGGGGTGCCACACCAGACCGGAACTATATTTTACAAAACGAACACATTGTCTTGATAAAACAGCTGTAATTGAGTGCCTGACACGCCAGTCAAGCGCAATCTTGAGAAGGTGTGCATTTCAGTAAGGATTTCAATTGACATGCAGTATGAAACTGAAAGGAGGTTGCATCACTATGATGCATAACATTGCATGTATTGTATTTTCAAGTGTGTGCATTCATCCTGTTGTCATTTTGTTTTGAAAGCAGAAGAATCATTCAACAGGTTGCTGAGACAAATGTAAACCAGTAAAACATATGAAGACAAACAAACCTTGAATATAAGTTCAGTTGTTTAAACATTTGACAAACTATGGTGAGGGGGTAAGAAAACACACAAATCCAGCAGCTCCTGTATTTCAATACACCAGAACCCAATATTATTGGCGAGTCGGGTAGTCCATCATCACAGTTCGAGGGCAGGCATCATTTCAGTAATTTCATCCCGTTGCATTCACATCCGTGCCTTGAATGAGATTGAATGTGATCTTTGCTCTCAAGTATGTTCCCAAGTTTTACACTTTCGTGCTTTGCATGAATGGGAATGGAACCGTGTGTGTTGAATGAAGCTCCTTGTGAGCACTGAACTTTGTCCGGTGGAGTTCCTTTTTGTGTTGCTGTAATTGTGTCATTTCTCGATGAGAAAGATTAGGCAACATTTAGTCACTTCTAGCCATGATGCTCAATTTATTTACGAATGTACCCTAGTTACTAGGGACCGTTTACGTTGGAGAACAAGATCTATTGTATGCCTGTGTATTTGGGGAAGTCAAATCTGAAATAATGATGAAATTGCGTGTATCCAAAGTTAAAACTTGTGATTTGTCGCCCTCTGGTGTGTAAAAGATGCAAAAGCTTACAGCACCTGGTATTCCCAGGCGGTCTCCCATCCAAGTACTGACCAGGCCCGAGCCTGCTTAGCTTCCGAGATCGGACGAGATCGGGCGTATTCAGGCTAGTATGGCCGTAAGCCAGGGAGGCTGTCCCTGACGCTCTACTTAAAGGGAAGGCAATATCCGTTTCTGCCGTTCATACTTACAGTTGAACTGTCTCTCTACTCTAAAGCCCGGGACACACCAGCACGCCGCAGACAGTCCCTGCTAACACGCCACGTTGTGGCAACATTGTGGCAACGTTGTGCGTTAGCTGGGGTGCCACACCAGACCGGAACTATATATTACAAAACGAACACATTGTCTTGATAAAACAGCTGTAATTGAGTGCCTGACACGCCAGTCAAGCGCAATCTTGAGAAGGTGTGCATTTCAGTAAGGATTTCAATTGACATGCAGTATGAAACTGAAAGGAGGTTGCATCACTATGATGCATAACATTGCATGTATTGTATTTTCAAGTGTGTGCATTCATCCTGTTGTCATTTTGTTTTGAAAGCAGAAGAATCATTCAACAGGTTGCTGAGACAAATGTAAACCAGTAAAACATATGAAGAGAAACAAACCTTGAATATAAGTTCAGTTGTTTAAACATTTGACAAACTATGGTGAGTGGGTAAGAAAACACACAAATCCAGCAGCTCCTGTATTTCAATACACCAGAACCCAATATTATTGGCGAGTCGGGTAGTCCATCATCACAGTTCGAGGGCAGGCATCATTTCAGTAATTTCATCCCGTTGCATTCACATCCGTGCCTTGAATGAGATTGAATGTGATCTTTGCTCTCAAGTATGTTCCCAAGTTTTACACTTTCGTGCTTTGCATGAATGGGAATGGAACCGTGTGTGTTGAATGAGGCTCCTTGTGAGCACTGAACTTTGTCCGGTGGAGTTCCTTTTTGTGTTGCTGTAATTGTGTCATTTCTCGATGAGAAAGATTAGGCAACATTTAGTCACTTCTAGCCATGATGCTCAATTTATTTATGAATGTACCCTAGTTACTAGGGACCGTTTACGTTGGAGAACAAGATCTATTGTATGCCTGTGTATTTGGGGAAGTCAAATCTGAAATAATGATGAAATTGCGTGTATCCAAAGTTAAAACTCGTGATTTGTCGCCCTCTGGTGTGTAAAAGATGCAAAAGCTTACAGCACCTGGTATTCCCAGGCGGTCTCCCATCCAAGTACTGACCAGGCCCGAGCCTGCTTAGCTTCCGAGATCGGGCGTATTCAGGCTAGTATGGCCGTAAGCCAGGGAAGCTGTCCCTGACGCTCTACTTAAAGGGAAGGCAATATCCGTTTCTGCCGCTCATACTTGCAGTTGAACTGTCTCTCTACTCTAAAGCCCGGGACACACCAGCGCGCTGCAGCCAGTCCCTTCTTACATGCCACGTTGTGGCAACATTGTGGCAACGTTGTGCGTTAGCTGGGGTGCCACACCAGACCGGAACTATATATTACAAAACGAACACATTGTCTTGATAAAACAGCTGTAATTGCGTGCCTGACACGCCAGTCAAGCGCAATCTTGAGAAGGTGTGCATTTCAGTAAGGATTTCAATTGACATGCAGTATGAAACTGAAAGGAGGTTGCATCACTATGATGCATAACATTGCATGTATTGTATTTTCAAGTGTGTGCATTCATCCTGTTGTCATTTTGTTTTGAAAGCAGAAGAATCATTCAACAGGTTGCTGAGACAAATGTAAACCAGTAAAACATATGAAGAGAAACATACCTTGAATATAAGTTCAGTTGTTTAAACATTTGACAAACTATGGTGAGGGGGTAAGAAAACACACAAATCCAGCAGCTCCTGTATTTCAATACACCAGAACCCAATATTATTGGCGAGTCGGGTAGTCCATCATCACAGTTCGAGGGCAGGCATCATTTCAGTAATTTCATCCCGTTGCATTCACATCCGTGCCTTGAATGAGATTGAATGTGATCTTTGCTCTCAAGTATGTTCCCAAGTTTTACACTTTCGTGCTTTGCATGAATGGGAATGGAACCGTGTGTGTTGAATGAGGCTCCTTGTGAGCACTGAACTTTGTCCGGTGGAGTTCCTTTTTGTGTTGCTGTAATTGTGTCATTTCTCGATGAGAAAGATTAGGCAACATTTAGTCACTTCTAGCCATGATGCTCAATTTATTTACGAATGTACCCTAGTTACTAGGGACCGTTTACGTTGGAGAACAAGATCTATTGTATGCCTGTGTATTTGGGGAAGTCAAATCTGAAATAATGATGAAATTGCGTGTATCCAAAGTTAAAACTCGTGATTTGTCGCCCTCTGGTGTGTAAAAGATGCAAAAGCTTACAGCACCTGGTATTCCCAGGCTGTCTCCCATCCAAGTACTGACCAGGCCCGAGCCTGCTTAGCTTCCGAGATCGGACGAAATCGGGCGTATTCAGCCTAGTATGGCCGTAAGCCAGGGAAGCTGTCCCTGACGCTCTACTTAAAGGGAAGGCAATATCCGTTTCTGCCGCTCATACTTGCAGTTGAACTGTCTCTCTACTCTAAAGTCCGGGACACACCAGCGCGCCGCAGACAGTCCCTGCTAACACGAAACGTTGTGGCAACGTTGTGCGTTAGCTGGGGTGCCACACCAGACCGGAACTATATTTTACAAAACGAACACATTGTCTTGATAATACAGCTGTAATTGAGTGCCTGACATGCCAGTCAAGCGCAATCTTGAGAAGGTGTGCATTTCAGTAAGGATTTCAATTGACATGCAGTATGAAACTGAAAGGAGGTTGCATCACTATGATGCATAACATTGCATGTATTGTATTTTCAAGTGTGTGCATTCATCCTGTTGTCATTTTGTTTTGAAAGCAGAAGAATCATTCAACAGGTTGCTGAGACAAATGTAAACCAGTAAAACATATGAAGAGAAACAAACCTTGAATATAAGTTCAGTTGTTTAAACATTTGACAAACTATGGTGAGGGGGTAAGAAAACACACAAATCCAGCAGCTCCTGTATTTCAATACACCAGAACCCAATATTATTGGCGAGTCGGGTAGTCCATCATCACAGTTCGAGGGCAGGCATCATTTCAGTAATTTCATCCCGTTGCATTCACATCCGTGCCTTGAATGAGATTGAATGTGATCTTTGCTCTCAAGTATGTTCCCAAGTTTTACACTTTCGTGCTTTGCATGAATGGGAATGGAACCGTGTGTGTTGAATGAGGCTCCTTGTGAGCACTGAACTTTGTCCGGTGGAGTTCCTTTTTGTGTTGCTGTAATTGTGTCATTTCTCGATGAGAAAGATTAGGCAACATTTAGTCACTTCTAGCCATGATGCTCAATTTATTTACAAATGTACACTAGTTACTAGGGACCGTTTACGTTGGAGAACAAGATCTATTGTATGCCTGTGTATTTGGGGAAGTCAAATCTGAAATAATGATGAAATTGCGTGTATCCAAAGTTAAAACTCGTGATTTGTCGCCCTTTGGTGTGTAAAAGATGCAAAAGCTTACAGCACCTGGTATTCCCAGGCTGTCTCCCATCCAAGTACTGACCAGGCACGAGCCTGCTTAGCTTCCGAGATCGGGCGTATTCAGGCTAGTATGGCCGTAAGCCAGGAAGGCTGTCCCTGACGCTCTACTTAAAGGGACGGCAATATCCGTTTCTGCCGCTCATACTTGCAGTTGAACTGTCTCTCTACTCTAAAGCCCGGGACACACCAGCGCGCTGCAGCCAGTCCCTGCTTACATGCCACATTGTGGCAACATTGTGGCAACGTTGTGCGTTAGCTGGGGTGCCACACCAGACCGGAACTATATATTACAAAACGAACACATTGTCTTGATAAAACAGCTGTAATTGCGTGCCTGACACGCCAGTCAAGCGCAATCTTGAGAAGGTGTGCATTTCAGTAAGGATTTCAATTGACATGCAGTATGAAACTGAAAGGAGGTTGCATCACTATGATGCATAACATTGCATGTATTGTATTTTCAAGTGTGTGCATTCATCCTGTTGTCATTTTGTTTTGAAAGCAGAAGAATCATTCAACAGGTTGCTGAGACAAATGTAAACCAGTAAAACATATGAAGAGAAACATACCTTGAATATAAGTTCAGTTGTTTAAACATTTGACAAACTATGGTGAGGGGGTAAGAAAACACACAAATCCAGCAGCTCCTGTATTTCAATACACCAGAACCCAATATTATTGGCGAGTCGGGTAGTCCATCATCACAGTTCGAGGGCAGGCATCATTTCAGTAATTTCATCCCGTTGCATTCACATCCGTGCCTTGAATGAGATTGAATGTGATCTTTGCTCTCAAGTATGTTCCCAAGTTTTACACTTTCGTGCTTTGCATGAATGGGAATGGAACCGTGTGTGTTGAATGAGGCTCCTTGTGAGCACTGAACTTTGTCCGGTGGAGTTCCTTTTTGTGTTGCTGTAATTGTGTCATTTCTCGATGAGAAAGATTAGGCAACATTTAGTCACTTCTAGCCATGATGCTCAATTTATTTACGAATGTACCCTAGTTACTAGGGACCGTTTACGTTGGAGAACAAGATCTATTGTATGCCTGTGTATTTGGGGAAGTCAAATCTGAAATAATGATGAAATTGCGTGTATCCAAAGTTAAAACTCGTGATTTGTCGCCCTCTGGTGTGTAAAAGATGCAAAAGCTTACAGCACCAGGTATTCCCAGGCGGTCTCCCATCCAAGTACTGACCAGGCCCGAGCCTGCTTAGCTTCCGAGATCGGACGAGATCGGGCGTATTCAGGCTAGTATGGCCGTAAGCCAGTGAGGCTGTCCCTGACGCTCTACTTAAAGGGAAGGCAATATCCGTTTCTGCCGTTCATACTTACAGTTGAACTGTCTCTCTACTCTAAAGCCCGGGACACACCAGCGCGCCGCAGACAGTCCCTGCTAACACGCCACGTTGTGGCAACATTGTGGCAACGTTGTGCGTTAGCTGGGGTGCCACACCAGACCGGAACTATATATTACAAAACGAACACATTGTCTTGATAAAACAGCTGTAATTGAGTGCCTGACACGCCCGTCAAGCGCAATCTTGAGAAGGTGTGCATTTCAGTAAGGATTTCAATTGACATGCAGTATGAAACTGAAAGGAGGTTGCATCACTATGATGCATAACATTGCATGTATTGTATTTTCAAGTGTGTGCGTTCATCCTGTTGTCATTTTGTTTTGAAAGCAGAAGAATCATTCAACAGGTTGCTGAGACAAATGTAAACCAGTAAAACATATGAAGAGAAACAAACCTTGAATATAAGTTCAGTTGTTTAAACATTTGACAAACTATGGTGAGGGGGTAAGAAAACACACAAATCCAGCAGCTCCTGTATTTCAATACACCAGAACCCAATATTATTGGCGAGTCGGGTAGTCCATCATCACAGTTCGAGGGCAGGCATCATTTCAGTAATTTCATCCCGTTGCATTCACATCCGTGCCTTGAATGAGATTGAATGTGATCTTTGCTCTCAAGTATGTTCCCAAGTTTTACACTTTCGTGCTTTGCATGAATGGGAATGGAACCGTGTGTGTTGAATGAGGCTCCTTGTGAGCACTGAACTTTGTCCGGTGGAGTTCCTTTTTGTGTTGCTGTAATTGTGTCATTTCTCGATGAGAAAGATTAGGCAACATTTAGTCACTTCTAGCCATGATGCTCAATTTATTTACGAATGTACCCTAGTTACTAGGGACCGTTTACGTTGGAGAACAAGATCTATTGTATGCCTGTGTATTTGGGGAAGTCAAATCTGAAATAATGATGAAATTGCGTGTATCCAAAGTTAAAACTCGTGATTTGTCGCCCTCTGGTGTGTAAAAGATGCAAAAGCTTACAGCACCTGGTATTCCCAGGCGGTCTCCCATCCAAGTACTGACCAGGCCCGAGCCTGCTTAGCTTCCGAGATTGGACGAGATCGGGCGTATTCAGGCTAGTATGGCCGTAAGCCGGGGAAGCTGTCCCTGACGCTCTACTTAAAGGGAAGGCAATATCCGTTTCTGCCGCTCATACTTGCAGTTGAACTGTCTCTCTACTCTAAAGTCCGGGACACACCAGCGCGCCGCAGACAGTCCCTGCTAACACGAAACGTTGTGGCAACGTTGTGCGTTAGCTGGGGTGCCACACCAGACCGGAACTATATTTTACAAAACGAACACATTGTCTTGATAAAACAGCTGTAATTGAGTGCCTGACACGCCAGTCAAGCGCAATCTTGAGAAGGTGTGCATTTCAGTAAGGATTTCAATTGACATGCAGTATGAAACTGAAAGGAGGTTGCATCACTATGATGCATAACATTGCATGTATTGTATTTTCAAGTGTGTGCATTCATCCTGTTGTCATTTTGTTTTGAAAGCAGAAGAATCATTCAACAGGTTGCTGAGACAAATGTAAACCAGTAAAACATATGAAGAGAAACAAACCTTGAATATAAGTTCAGTTGTATAAACATTTGACAAACTATGGTGAGGGGGTAAGAAAACACACAAATCCAGCAGCTCCTGTATTTCAATACACCAGAACCCAATATTATTGGCGAGTCGGGTAGTCCATCATCACAGTTCGAGGGCAGGCATCATTTCAGTAATTTCATCCCGTTGCATTCACATCCGTGCCTTGAATGAGATTGAATGTGATCTTTGCTCTCAAGTATGTTCCCAAGTTTTACACTTTCGTGCTTTGCATGAATGGGAATGGAACCGTGTGTGTTGAATGAGGCTCCTTGTGAGCACTGAACTTTGTCCAGTGGAGTTCCTTTTTGTGTTGCTGTAATTGTGTCATTTCTCGATGAGAAAGATTAGGCAACATTTAGTCACTTCTAGCCATGATGCTCAATTTATTTACGAATGTACCCTAGTTACTAGGGACCGTTTACGTTGGAGAACAAGATCTATTGTATGCCTGTGTATTTGGGGAAGTCAAATCTGAAATAATGATGAAATTGCGTGTATCCAAAGTTAAAACTCGTGATTTGTCGCCCTCTGGTGTGTAAAAGATGCAAAAGCTTACAGCACCTGGTATTCCCAGGCGGTCTCCCATCCAAGTACTGACCAGGCCAGAGCCTGCTTAGCTTCCGAGATCGGACGAGATCGGGCGTATTCAGGCTAGTATGGCCGTAAGCCAGGGAGGCTGTCCCTGACGCTCTACTTAAAGGGAAGGCAATATCCTTTTCTGCCGTTCATACTTACAGTTGAACTGTCTCTCTACTCTAAAGCCCGGGACACACCAGTGCGCCGCAGACAGTCCCTGCTAACACGCCACGTTGTGGCAACGTTGTGGCAACGTTGTGCGTTAGCTGGGGTGCCACACCAGACCGGAACTATATTTTACAAAACGAACACATTGTCTTGATAAAACAGCTGTAATTGAGTGCCTGACACGCCAGTCAAGCGCAATCTTGAGAAGGTGTGCATTTCAGTAAGGATTTCAATTGACATGCAGTATGAAACTGAAAGGAGGTTGCATCACTATGATGCATAACATTGCATGTATTGTATTTTCAAGTGTGTGCATTCATCCTGTTGTCATTTTGTTTTGAAAGCAGAAGAATCATTCAACAGGTTGCTGAGACAAATGTAAACCAGTAAAACATATGAAGAGAAACAAACCTTGAATATAAGTTCAGTTGTTTAAACATTTGACAAACTATGGTGAGGGGGTAAGAAAACACACAAATCCAGCAGCTCCTGTATTTCAATACACCAGAACCCAATATTATTGGCGAGTCGGGTAGTCCATCATCACAGTTCGAGGGCAGGCATCATTTCAGTAATTTCATCCCGTTGCATTCACATCCGTGCCTTGAATGAGATTGAATGTGATCTTTGCTCTCAAGTATGTTCCCAAGTTTTACACTTTCGTGCTTTGCATGAATGGGAATGGAACCGTGTGTGTTGAATGAGGCTCCTTGTGAGCACTGAACTTTGTCCGGTGGAGTTCCTTTTTGTGTTGCTGTAATTGTGTCATTTCTCGATGAGAAAGATTAGGCAACATTTAGTCACTTCTAGCCATGATGCTCAATTTATTTACGAATGTACCCTAGTTACTAGGGACCGTTTACATTGGAGAACAAGATCTATTGTATGCCTGTGTATTTGGGGAAGTCAAATCTGAAATAATGATGAAATTGCGTGTATCCAAAGTTAAAACTCGTGATTTGTCGCCCTCTGGTGTGTAAAAGATGCAAAAGCTTACAGCACCTGGTATTCCCAGGCGGTCTCCCATCCAAGTACTGACCAGGCCGGAGCCTGCTTAGCTTCCGAGATCGGACGAGATCGGGCGTATTCAGGCTAGTATGGCCGTAAGCCGGGGAGGCTGTCCCTGATGCTCTACTTAAAGGGAAGGCAATATCCGTTTCTGCCGCTCATACTTGCAGTTGAACTGTCTCTCTACTCTAAAGTCCGGGACACACCAGCGCGCCGCAGACAGTCCCTGCTAACACGAAACGTTGTGGCAACGTTGTGCGTTAACTGGGGTGCCACACCAGACCGGAACTATATTTTACAAAACGAACACATTGTCTTGATAATACAGCTGTAATTGAGTGCCTGACACGCCAGTCAAGCGCAATCTTGAGAAGGTGTGCATTTCAGTAAGGATTTCAATTGACATGCAGTATGAAACTGAAAGGAGGTTGCATCACTATGATGCATAACATTGCATGTATTGTATTTTCAAGTGTGTGCATTCATCCTGTTGTCATTTTGTTTTGAAAGCAGAAGAATCATTCAACAGGTTGCTGAGACAAATGTAAACCAGTAAAACATATGAAGAGAAACAAACCTTGAATATAAGTTCAGTTGTTTAAACATTTGACAAACTATGGTGAGGGGGTAAGAAAACACACAAATCCAGCAGCTCCTGTATTTCAATACACCAGAACCCAATATTATTGGCGAGTCGGGTAGTCCATCATAACAGTTCGAGGGCAGGCATCATTTCAGTAATTTCATCCCGTTGCATTCACATCCGTGCCTTGAATGAGATTGAATGTGATCTTTGCTCTCAAGTATGTTCCCAAGTTTTACACTTTCGTGCTTTGCATGAATGGGAATGGAACCGTGTGTGTTGAATGAGGCTCCTTGTGAGCACTGAACTTTGTCCGGTGGAGTTCCTTTTTGTGTTGCTGTAATTGTGTCATTTCTCGATGAGAAAGATTAGGCAACATTTAGTCACTTCTAGCCATGATGCTCAATTTATTTACGAATGTACCCTAGTTACTAGGGACCGTTTACGTTGGAGAACAAGATCTATTGTATGCCTGTGTATTTGGGGAAGTCAAATCTGAAATAATGATGAAATTGCGTGTATCCAAAGTTAAAACTCGTGATTTGTCGCCCTCTGGTGTGTAAAAGATGCAAAAGCTTACAGCACCTGGTATTCCCAGGCGGTCTCCCATCCAAGTACTGACCAGGCCCGAGCCTGCTTAGCTTCCGAGATCGGACGAGATCGGGCGTATTCAGGCTAGTATGGCCGTAAGCCGGGGAAGCTGTCCCTGACGCTCTACTTAAAGGGAAGGCAATATCCGTTTCTGCCGCTCATACTTGCAGTTGAACTGTCTCTCTACTCTAAAGTCCGGGACACACCAGCGCGCCGCAGACAGTCCCTGCTAACACGAAACGTTGTGGCAACGTTGTGCGTTAGCTGGGGTGCCACACCAGACCGGAACTATATTTTACAAAACGAACACATTGTCTTGATAAAACAGCTGTAATTGAGTGCCTGACACGCCAGTCAAGCGCAATCTTGAGAAGGTGTGCATTTCAGTAAGGATTTCAATTGACATGCAGTATGAAACTGAAAGGAGGTTGCATCACTATGATGCATAACATTGCATGTATTGTATTTTCAAGTGTGTGCATTCATCCTGTTGTCATTTTGTTTTGAAAGCAGAAGAATCATTCAACAGGTTGCTGAGACAAATGTAAACCAGTAAAACATATGAAGAGAAACAAACCTTGAATATAAGTTCAGTTGTATAAACATTTGACAAACTATGGTGAGGGGGTAAGAAAACACACAAATCCAGCAGCTCCTGTATTTCAATACACCAGAACCCAATATTATTGGCGAGTCGGGTAGTCCATCATCACAGTTCGAGGGCAGGCATCATTTCAGTAATTTCATCCCGTTGCATTCACATCCGTGCCTTGAATGAGATTGAATGTGATCTTTGCTCTCAAGTATGTTCCCAAGTTTTACACTTTCGTGCTTTGCATGAATGGGAATGGAACCGTGTGTGTTGAATGAGGCTCCTTGTGAGCACTGAACTTTGTCCAGTGGAGTTCCTTTTTGTGTTGCTGTAATTGTGTCATTTCTCGATGAGAAAGATTAGGCAACATTTAGTCACTTCTAGCCATGATGCTCAATTTATTTTCGAATGTACCCTAGTTACTAGGGACCGTTTACGTTGGAGAACAAGATCTATTGTATGCCTGTGTATTTGGGGAAGTCAAATCTGAAATAATGATGAAATTGCGTGTATCCAAAGTTAAAACTCGTGATTTGTCGCCCTCTGGTGTGTAAAAGATGCAAAAGCTTACAGCACCAGGTATTCCCAGGCGGTCTCCCATCCAAGTACTGACCAGGCCCGAGCCTGCTTAGCTTCCGAGATCGGACGAGATCGGGCGTATTCAGGCTAGTATGGCCGTAAGCCAGTGAGGCTGTCCCTGACGCTCTACTTAAAGGGAAGGCAATATCCGTTTCTGCCGTTCATACTTACAGTTGAACTGTCTCTCTACTCTAAAGCCCGGGACACACCAGCGCGCCGCAGACAGTCCCTGCTAACACGCCACGTTGTGGCAACATTGTGGCAACGTTGTGCGTTAGCTGGGGTGCCACACCAGACCGGAACTATATATTACAAAACGAACACATTGTCTTGATAAAACAGCTGTAATTGAGTGCCTGACACGCCCGTCAAGCGCAATCTTGAGAAGGTGTGCATTTCAGTAAGGATTTCAATTGACATGCAGTATGAAACTGAAAGGAGGTTGCATCACTATGATGCATAACATTGCATGTATTGTATTTTCAAGTGTGTGCATTCATCCTGTTGTCATTTTGTTTTGAAAGCAGAAGAATCATTCAACAGGTTGCTGAGACAAATGTAAACCAGTAAAACATATGAAGAGAAACAAACCTTGAATATAAGTTCAGTTGTTTAAACATTTGACAAACTATGGTGAGGGGGTAAGAAAACACACAAATCCAGCAGCTCCTGTATTTCAATACACCAGAACCCAATATTATTGGCGAGTCGGGTAGTCCATCATCACAGTTCGAGGGCAGGCATCATTTCAGTAATTTCATCCCGTTGCATTCACATCCGTGCCTTGAATGAGATTGAATGTGATCTTTGCTCTCAAGTATGTTCCCAAGTTTTACACTTTCGTGCTTTGCATGAATGGGAATGGAACCGTGTGTGTTGAATGAGGCTCCTTGTGAGCACTGAACTTTGTCCGGTGGAGTTCCTTTTTGTGTTGCTGTAATTGTGTCATTTCTCGATGAGAAAGATTAGGCAACATTTAGTCACTTCTAGCCATGATGCTCAATTTATTTACGAATGTACCCTAGTTACTAGGGACCGTTTACGTTGGAGAACAAGATCTATTGTATGCCTGTGTATTTGGGGAAGTCAAATCTGAAATAATGATGAAATTGCGTGTATCCAAAGTTAAAACTCGTGATTTGTCGCCCTCTGGTGTGTAAAAGATGCAAAAGCTTACAGCACCTGGTATTCCCAGGCGGTCTCCCATCCAAGTACTGACCAGGCCCGAGCCTGCTTAGCTTCCGAGATCGGACGAAATCAGGCGTATTCAGGCTAGTACGGCCGTAAGCCAGGGAGGCTGTCCCTGACGCTCTACTTAAAGGGAAGGCAATATCCGTTTCTGCCGCTCATACTTGCAGTTGAACTGTCTCTCTACTCTAAAGTCCGGGACACACCAGCGCGCCGCAGACAGTCCCTGCTAACACGAAACGTTGTGGCAACGTTGTGCGTTAGCTGGGGTGCCACACCAGACCGGAACTATATTTTACAAAACGAACACATTGTCTTGATAAAACAGCTGTAATTGAGTGCCTGACACGCCAGTCAAGCGCAATCTTGAGAAGGTGCGCATTTCAGTAAGGATTTCAATTGACATGCAGTATGAAACTGAAAGGAGGTTGCATCACTATGATGCATAACATTGCATGTATTGTATTTTCAAGTGTGTGCATTCATCCTGTTGTCATTTTGTTTTGAAAGCAGAAGAATCATTCAACAGGTTGCTGAGACAAATGTAAACCAGTAAAACATATGAAGAGAAACAAACCTTGAATATAAGTTCAGTTGTTTAAACATTTGACAAACTATGGTGAGGGGGTAAGAAAACACACAAATCCAGCAGCTCCTGTATTTCAATACACCAGAACCCAATATTATTGGCGAGTCGGGTAGTCCATCATCACAGTTCGAGGGCAGGCATCATTTCAGTAATTTCATCCCGTTGCATTCACATCCGTGCCTTGAATGAGATTGAATGTGATCTTTGCTCTCAAGTATGTTCCCAAGTTTTACACTTTCGTGCTTTGCATGAATGGGAATGGAACCGTGTGTGTTGAATGAGGCTCCTTGTGAACACTGAACTTTGTCCGGTGGAGTTCCTTTTTGTGTTGCTGTAATTGTGTCATTTCTCGATGAGAAAGATTAGGCAACATTTAGTCACTTCTAGCCATGATGCTCAATTTATTTACGAATGTACCCTAGTTACTAGGGACCGTTTACGTTGGAGAACAAGATCTATTGTATGCCTGTGTATTTGGGGAAGTCAAATCTGAAATAATGATGAAATTGCGTGTATCCAAAGTTAAAACTCGTGATTTGTCGCCCTCTGGTGTGTAAAAGATGCAAAAGCTTACAGCACCTGGTATTCCCATGCGGTCTCCCATCCAAGTACTGACCAGGCCGGAGCCTGTTTAGCTTCCAAGATCGGACGAGATCGGGCGTATTCAGGCTAGTATGGCCGTAAGCAGGGGAAGCTGTCCCTGACGCTCTACTTAAAGGGAAGGCAATATCCGTTTCTGCCGCTCATACTTGCAGTTGAACTGTCTCTCTACTCTAAAGTCCGGGACACACCAGCGCGCCGCAGACAGTCCCTGCTAACACGAAAAGTTGTGGCAACGTTGTGCGTTAGCTGGGGTGCCACACCAGACCGGAACTATATTTTACAAAACGAACACATTGTCTTGATAAAACAGCTGTAATTGAGTGCCTGACACGCCAGTCAAGCGCAATCTTGAGAAGGTGTGCATTTCAGTAAGGATTTCAATTGACATGCAGTATGAAACTGAAAGGATGTTGCATCACTATGATGCATAACATTGCATGTATTGTATTTTCAAGTGTGTGCATTCATCCTGTTGTCATTTTGTTTTGAAAGCAGAAGAATCATTCAACAGGTTGATGAGACAAATGTAAACCAGTAAAACATATGAAGAGAAACAAACCTTGAATATAAGTTCAGTTGTATAAACATTTGACAAACTATGGTGAGGGGGTAAGAAAACACACAAATCCAGCAGCTCCTGTATTTCAATACACCAGAACCCAATATTATTGGCGAGTCGGGTAGTCCATCATCACAGTTCGAGGGCAGGCATCATTTCAGTAATTTCATCCCGTTGCATTCACATCCGTGCCTTGAATGAGATTGAATGTGATCTTTGCTCTCAAGTATGTTCCCAAGTTTTACACTTTCGTGCTTTGCATGAATGGGAATGGAACCGTGTGTGTTGAATGAGGCTCCTTGTGAGCACTGAACTTTGTCCGGTGGAGTTCCTTTCTGTGTTGCTGTAATTGTGTCATTTCTCGATGAGAAAGATTAGGCAACATTTAGTCACTTCTAGCCATGATGCTCAATTTATTTACGAATGTACCCTAGTTACTAGGGACCGTTTACGTTGGAGAACAAGATCTATTGTATGCCTGTGTATTTGGGGAAGTCAAATCTGAAATAATGATGAAATTGCGTGTATCCAAAGTTAAAACTCGTGATTTGTTGCCCTCTGGTGTGTAAAAGATGCAAAAACTTACAGCACCTGGTATTCCCAGGCGGTCTCCCATCCAAGTACTGACCAGGCCCGAGCCTGCTTAGCTTCCAAGATCGGACGAGATCGGGCGTATTCAGGCTAGTATGGCCGTAAGCCAGGGAAGCTGTCCCTGACGCTCTACTTAAAGGGAAGGCAATATCCGTTTCTGTCGCTCATACTTGCTGTTGAACTGTCTCTCTACTCTAAAGTCCGGGACACACCAGCGCGCCGCAGACAGTCCCTGCTAACACGAAACGTTGTGGCAACGTTGTGCGTTAGCTGGGGTGCCACACCAGACCGGAACTATATTTTACAAAACGAACACATTGTCTTGATAATACAGCTGTAATTGAGTTCCTGACACGCCAGTAAAGCGCAATCTTGAGAAGGTGTGCATTTTAGTAAGGATTTCAATTGACATGCAGTATGAAACTGAAAGGAGGTTGCTTCACTATGATGCAAAACATTGCATGTATTGTATTTTCAAGTGTGTGCATTCATCCTGTTGTCATTTTGTTTTGAAAGCAGAAGAATCATTCAACAGGTTGCTGAGACAAATGTAAACCAGTAAAACATATGAAGAGAAACAAACCTTGAATATAAGTTCAGTTGTTTAAACATTTGACAAACTATGGTGAGGGGGTAAGAAAACACACAAATCCAGCAGCTCCTGTATTTCAATACACCAGAACCCAATATTATTGGCGAGTCGGGTAGTCCATCATCACAGTTCGAGGGCAGGCATCATTTCAGTAATTTCATCCCGTTGCATTCACATCCGTGCCTTGAATGAGATTGAATGTGATCTTTGCTCTCAAGTATGTTCCCAAGTTTTACACTTTCGTGCTTTGCATGAATGGGAATGGAACCGTGTGTGTTGAATGAGGCTCCTTGTGAGCACTGAACTTTGTCCGGTGGAGTTCCTTTTTGTGTTGCTGTAATTGTGTCATTTCTCGATGAGAAAGATTAGGCAACATTTAGTCACTTCTAGCCATGATGCTCAATTTATTTACGAATGTACCCTAGTTACTAGGGACCGTTTACGTTGGAGAACAAGATCTATTGTATGCCTGTGTATTTGGGGAAGTCAAATCTGAAATAATGATGAAATTGCGTGTATCCAAAGTTAAAACTCGTGATTTGTCGCCCTCTGGTGTGTAAAAGATGGAAAAGCTTACAGCACCTGGTATTCCCAGGCAGTCTCCCATCCAAGTACTGACCAGGCCGGAGCCTGCTTAGCTTCCGAGATCGGACGAGATCGGGCGTATTCAGGCTAGTATGGCCGTAAGCCGGGCAGGCTGTCCCTGATGCTCTACATAAAGGGAAGGCAATATCCGTTTCTGCCGCTCATACTTGCAGTTGAACTGTCTCTCTACTCTAAAGTCCGGGACACACCAGCGCGCCGCAGACAGTCCCTGCTAACACGAAACGTTGTGGCAACGTTGTGCGTTAGCTGGGGTGCCACTCCAGACCGGAACTATATTTTACAAAACGAACACATTGTCTTGATAAAACAGCTGTAATTGAGTGCCTGACACGCCTGTCAAGCGCAATCTTGAGAAGGTGTGCATCTCAGTAAGGATTTCAATTGACATGCAGTATGAAACTGAAAGGAGGTTGCATCACTATGATGCATAACATTGCATGTATTGTATTTTCAAGTGTGTGCATTCATCCTGTTGTCATTTTGTTTTGAAAGCAGAAGAATCATTCAACAGGTTGCTGAGACAAATGTAAACCAGTAAAACATATGAAGAGAAACAAACCTTGAATATAAGTTCAGTTGTTTAAACATTTGACAAACTATGGTGAGGGGGTAAGAAAACACACAAATCCAGCAGCTCCTGTATTTCAATACACCAGAACCCAATATTATTGGCGAGTCGGGTAGTCCATCATCACAGTTCGAGGGCAGGCATCATTTCAGTAATTTCATCCCGTTGCATTCACATCCGTGCCTTGAATGAGATTGAATGTGATCTTTGCTCTCAAGTATGTTCCCAAGTTTTACACTTTCGTGCTTTGCATGAATGGGAATGGAACCGTGTGTGTTGAATGAGGCTCCTTGTGAGCACTGAACTTTGTCCGGTGGAGTTCCTTTTTGTGTTGCTGTAATTGTGTCATTTCTCGATGAGAAAGATTAGGCAACATTTAGTCACTTCAAGCCATGATGCTCAATTTATTTACGAATGTACCCTAGTTACTAGGGACCGTTTACGTTGGAGAACAAGATCTATTGTATGCCTGTGTATTTGGGGAAGTCAAATCTGAAATAATGATGAAATTGCGTGTATCCAAAGTTAAAACTCGTGATTTGTCGCCCTCTGGTGTGTAAAAGATGCAAAAGCTTACAGCACCTGGTATTCCCAGGCGGTCTCCCATCCAAGTACTGACCAGGCCGGAGCCTGCTTAGCTTCCGAGATCGGACGAGATCGGGCGTATTCAGGCTAGTATGGCCGTAAGCCGGAGAGGCTGTCCCTGATGCTCTACTTAAAGGGAAGGCAATATCCGTTTCTGCCGCTCATACTTGCAGTTGAACTGTCTCTCTACTCTAAAGTCCGGGACACACCAGCGCGCCGCAGACAGTCCCTGCTAACACGAAACGTTGTGGCAACGTTGTGCGTTAGCTGGGGTGCCACACCAGACCGGAACTATATATTACAAAACGAACACATTCTCTTGATAAAACAGCTGTAATTGAGTGCCTGACACGCCAGTCAAGCGCAATCTTGAGAAGGTGTGCATTTCAGTAAGGATTTCAATTGACATGCAGTATGAAACTGAAAGGAGGTTGCATCACTATGATGCATAACATTGCATGTATTGTATTTTCAAGTGTGTGCATTCATCCTGTTGTCATTTTGCTTTGAAAGCAGAAGAATCATTCAACAGGTTGCTGAGACAAATGTAAACCAGTAAAACATATGAAGAGAAACAAACCTTGAATATAAGTTCAGTTGTTTAAACATTTGACAAACTATGGTGAGGGGGTAAGAAAACACACAAATCCAGCAGCTCCTGTATTTCAATACACCAGAACCCAATATTATTGGCGAGTCGGGTAGTCCATCATCACAGTTCGAGGGCAGGCATCATTTCAGTAATTTCATCCCGTTGCATTCACATCCGTGCCTTGAATGAGATTGAATGTGATCTTTGCTCTCAAGTATGTTCCCAAGTTTTACACTTTCGTGCTTTGCATGAATGGGAATGGAACCGTGTGTGTTGAATGAGGCTCCTTGTGAGCACTGAACTTTGTCCGGTGGAGTTCCTTTTTGTGTTGCTGTAATTGTGTCATTTCTCGATGAGAAAGATTAGGCAACATTTAGTCACTTCTAGCCATGATGCTCAATTTATTTACGAATGTACCCTAGTTACTAGGGACCGTTTACGTTGGAGAACAAGATCTATTGTATGCCTGTGTATTTGGGGAAGTCAAATCTGAAATAATGATGAAATTGCGTGTATCCAAAGTTAAAACTCGTGATTTGTCGCCCTCTGGTGTGTAAAAGATGCAAAAGCTTACAGCACCTGGTATTCCCAGGCGGTCTCCCATGCAAGTACTGACCAGGAACGAGCCTGCTTAGCTTCCGAGATCGGACGAGATCGGGCGTATTCAGGCTAGTAGGGCCGTAAGCCAGGAAGGCTGTCCCTGACGCTCTACTTAAAGGGAAGGCAATATCCGTTTCTGCCGTTCATACTTACAGTTGAACTGTCTCTCTTCTCTAAAGCCTGGGACACACCAGCGCGCCGCAGACAGTCCCTGCTAACACGCCACGTTGTGGCAACATTGTGGCAACGTTGTGCGTTAGCTGGGGTGCCACACCAGACCGGAACTATATATTACAAAACGAACACATTGTCTTGATAAAACAGCTGTAATTGAGTGCCTGACACGCCAGTCAAGCGCAATCTTGAGAAGGTGTGCATTTCAGTAAGGATTTCAATTGACATGCAGTATGAAACTGAAAGGAGGTTGCATCACTATGATGCATAACATTGCATGTATTGTATTTTCAAGTGTGTGCATTCATCCTGTTGTCATTTTGTTTTGAAAGCAGAAGAATCATTCAACAGGTTGCTGAGACAAATGTAAACCAGTAAAACATATGAAGAGAATCAAACCTTGAATATAAGTTCAGTTGTTTAAACATTTGACAAACTATGGTGAGGGGGTAAGAAAACACACAAATCCAGCAGCTCCTGTATTTCAATACACCAGAACCCAATATTATTGGCGAGTCGGGTAGTCCATCATCACAGTTCGAGGGCAGGCATCATTTCAGTAATTTCATCCCGTTGCATTCACATCCGTGCCTTGAATGAGATTGAATGTGATCTTTGCTCTCAAGTATGTTCCCAAGTTTTACACTTTCGTGCTTTGCATGAATGGGAATGGAACCGTGTGTGTTGAATGAGGCTCCTTGTGAGCACTGAACTTTGTCCGGTGGAGTTCCTTTTTGTGTTGCTGTAATTGTGTCATTTCTCGATGAGAAAGATTAGGCAACATTTAGTCACTTCTAGCCATGATGCTCAATTTATTTACGAATGTACCCTAGTTACTAGGGACCGTTTACGTTGGAGAACAAGATCTATTGTATGCCTGTGTATTTGGGGAAGTCAAATCTGAAATAATGATGAAATTGCGTGTATCCAAAGTTAAAACTCGTGATTTGTCGCCCTCTGGTGTGTAAAAGATGCAAAAGCTTACAGCACCTGGTATTCCCAGGCCGTCTACCATCCAAGTACTGACCAGGCCCGAGCCTGCTTAGCTTCCGAGATCGGACGAGATCGGGCGTATTCAGGCTAGTATGGCCGTAAGCCAGGGAGGCTGTCCCTGACGCTCTACTTAAAGGGAAGGCAATATCCGTTTCTGCCGCTGATACTTGCAAATGAACTGTCTCTCTACTCTAAAGTCCGGGACACACCAGCGCGCCGCAGACAGTCCCTGCTAACACGAAACGTTGTGGCAACGTTGTGGCAACGTTGTGCGTTAGCTGGGGTGCCACACCAGACCGGAACTATATTTTACAAAACGAACACATTGTCTTGATAAAACAGCTGTAATTGAGTGCCTGACACGCCAGTCAAGCGCAATCTTGAGAAGGTGTGCATTTCAGTAAGGATTTCAATTGACATGCAGTATGAAACTGAAAGGAGGTTGCATCACTATGATGCATAACATTGCATGTATTATATTTTCAAGTGTGTGCATTCATCCTGTTGTCATTTTGTTTTGAAAGCAGAAGAATCATTCAACAGGTTGCTGAGACAAATGTAAACCAGTAAAACATATGAAGAGAAACAAACCTTGAATATAAGTTCAGTTGTTTAAACATTTGACAAACTATGGTGAGGGGGTAAGAAAACACACAAATCCAGCAGCTCCTGTATTTCAATACACCAGAACCCAATATTATTGGCGAGTCGGGTAGTCCATCATCACAGTTCGAGGGCAGGCATCATTTCAGTAATTTCATCCCGTTGCATTCACATCCGTGCCTTGAATGAGATTGAATGTGATCTTTGCTCTCAAGTATGTTCCCAAGTTTTACACTTTCGTGCTTTGCATGAATGGGATTGGAACCGTGCGTGTTGAATGAGGCTCCTTGTGAACACTGAACATTGCCCGGTGGAGTTCCTTTTTGTGTTGCTGTAATTGTGT
>NW_027102681.1:105000-110000 GCF_036373705.1 Amia ocellicauda
AGCTTCCGAGATCAGACGAGATCGGGCGTATTCAGGCTAGTATGGCCGTAAGCCAGGGAGGCTGTCCCTGACGCTCTACTTAAAGGGAAGGCAATATCCGTTTCTGCCGTTCATACTTACAGTTGAACTGTCTCTCTACTCTAAAGCCCGGGACACACCAGCGCGCCGCAGACAGTCCCTGCTTACATGCCACATTGTGGCAACGTTGTGCGTTAGCTGGGGTGCCACACCAGACCGGAACTATTTTTTACAAAACGAACACATTATCTTGATAAAACAGCTGTAATTGAGTGCCTGACACGCCAGTCAAGCTCAATCTTGAGAAGGTGTGCATTTCAGTAAGGATTTCAATTGACATGCAGTATGAAACTGAAAGGAGGTTGCATCACTATGATGCATAACATTGCATGTATTGTATTTTCAAGTGTGTGCATTCATCCTGTTGTCATTTTGTTTTGAAAGCAGAAGAATCATTCAACAGGTTGCTGAGACAAATGTAAACCAGTAAAACATATGAAGAGAAACAAACCTTGAATATAAGTTCAGTTGTTTAAACATTTGACAAACTATGGTGAGGGGGTAAGAAAACACACAAATCCAGCAGCTCCTGTATTTCAATACACCAGAACCCAATATTATTGGCGAGTCGGGTAGTCCATCATCACAGTTCGAGGGCAGGCATCATTTCAGTAATTTCATCCCGTTGCATTCACATCCGTGCCTTGAATGAGATTGAATGTGATCTTTGCTCTCAAGTATGTTCCCAAGTTTTACACTTTCGTGCTTTGCATGAATGGGAATGGAACCGTGTGTGTTGAATGAGGCTCCTTGTGAGCACTGAACTTTGTCCGGTGGAGTTCCTTTTTGTGTTGCTGTAATTGTGTCATTTCTCGATGAGAAAGATTAGGCAACATTTAGTCACTTCTAGCCATGATGCTCAATTTATTTACGAATGTACCCTAGTTACTAGGGACCGTTTACGTTGGAGAACAAGATCTATTGTATGCCTGTGTATTTGGGGAAGTCAAATCTGAAATAATGATGAAATTGCGCGTATCCAAAGTTAAAAATCGTGATTTGTCGCCCTCTGGTGTGTAAAAGATGCAAAAGCTTACAGCACCTGGTACTCCCAGGCGCTCTCCCATCCAAGTACTGACCAGGCCCGAGCCTGCTTAGCTTCCGAGATCGGACGAGATCGGGCGTATTCAGGCTAGTATGGCCGTAAGCCAGGTAGGATGTCCCTGACGCTCTACTTAAAGGGAAGGCAATATCCGTTTCTGCCGCTCATACTTGCAGTTGAACTGTCTCTCTACTCTAAAGCCCGGGACACACCAGCGCGCCGCAGCCAGTCCCTGCTAACACGCCACGTTGTGGCAACATTGTGGCAACGTTGTGCGTTAGCTGGGGTGCCACACCAGACCGGAACTATATATTACAAAACGAACACATTGTCTTGATAAAACAGCTGTAATTGAGTGCCTGACACGCCAGTCAAGCGCAATCTTGAGAAGGTGTGCATTTCAGTAAGGATTTCAATTGACATGCAGTATGAAACTGAAAGGAGGTTGCATCACTATGATGCATAACATTGCATGTATTGTATTTTCAAGTGTGTGCATTCATCCTGTTGTCATTTTGTTTTGAAAGCAGAAGAATCATTCAACAGGTTGCTGAGACAAATGTAAACCAGTAAAACATATGAAGAGAATCAAACCTTGAATATAAGTTCAGTTGTTTAAACATTTGACAAACTATGGTGAGGGGGTAAGAAAACACACAAATCCAGCAGCTCCTGTATTTCAATACACCAGAACCCAATATTATTGGCGAGTCGGATAGTCCATCATCACAGTTCGAGGGCAGGCATCATTTCAGTAATTTCATCCCGTTGCATTCACATCCGTGCCTTGAATGAGATTGAATGTGATCTTTGCTCTCAAGTATGTTCCCAAGTTTTACACTTTCGTGCTTTGCATGAATGGGAATGGAACCGTGTGTGTTGAATGAGGCTCCTTGTGAGCACTGAACTTTGTCCGGTGGAGTTCCTTTTTGTGTTGCTGTAATTGTGTCATTTCTCGATGAGAAAGATTAGGCAACATTTAGTCACTTCTAGCCATGATGCTCAATTTATTTACGAATGTACCCTAGTTACTAGGGACCGTTTACGTTGGAGAACAAGATCTATTGTATGCCTGTGTATTTGGGGAAGTCAAATCTGAAATAATGATGAAATTGCGTGTATCCAAAGTTAAAACTCGTGATTTGTCGCCCTCTGGTGTGTAAAAGATGCAAAAGCTTACAGCACCTGGTATTCCCAGGCGGTCTCCCATCCAAGTACTGACCAGGCCCGAGCCTGCTTAGCTTCCGAGATCGGACGAGATCGGGCGTATTCAGGCTAGTATGGCCGTAAGCCAGGGAGGCTGTCCCTGACGCTCTACTTAAAGGGAAGGCAATATCCGTTTCTGCCGCTCATACTTGCAGTTGAACTGTCTCTCTACTCTAAAGTCCGGGACACACCAGCGCGCCGCAGACAGTCCCTGCTAACACGAAACGTTGTGGCAACGTTGTGCGTTAGCTGGGGTGCCACACCAGACCGGAACTATATTTTACAAAACGAACACATTGTCTTGATAATACAGCTGTCATTGAGTGCCTGACACGCCAGTCAAGCGCAATCTTGAGAAGGTGTGCATTTCAGTAAGGATTTCAATTGACATGCAGTATGAAACTGAAAGGAGGTTGCATCACTATGATGCATAACATTGCATGTATTGTATTTTCAAGTGTGTGCATTCATCCTGTTGTCATTTTGTTTTGAAAGCAGAAGAATCATTCAACAGGTTGCTGAGACAAATTTAAACCAGTAAAACATATGAAGAGAAACAAACCTTGAATATAAGTTCAGTTGTTTAAACATTTGACAAACTATGGTGAGGGGGTAAGAAAACACACAAATCCAGCAGCTCCTGTATTTCAATACACCAGAACCCAATATTATTGGCAAGTCGGGTAGTCCATCATCACAGTTCGAGGGCAGGCATCATTTCAGTAATTTCATCCCGTTGCATTCACATCCGTGCCTTGAATGAGATTGAATGTGATCTTTGCTCTCAAGTATGTTCCCAAGTTTTACACTTTCGTGCTTTGCATGAATGGGAATGGAACCGTGTGTGTTGAATGAGGCTCCTTGTGAGCACTGAACTTTGTCCGGTGGAGTTCCTTTTTGTGTTGCTGTAATTGTGTCATTTCTCGATGAGAAAGATTAGGCAACATTTAGTCACTTCTAGCCATGATGCTCAATTTATTTACGAATGTACCCTAGTTACTAGGGACCGTTTACGTTGGAGAACAAGATCTATTGTATGCCTGTGTATTTGGGGAAGTCAAATCTGAAATAATGATGAAATTGCGTGTATCCAAAGTTAAAACTCGTGATTTGTCGCCCTCTGGTGTGTAAAAGATGCAAAAGCTTACAGCACCTGGTAATCCCAGGCGGTCTCCCATCCAAGTACTGACCAGGCCCGAGCCTGCTTAGCTTCCGAGATCGGGCGTATTCAGGCTAGTATGGCCGTAAGCCAGGGAGGCTGTCCCTGACGCTCTACTTAAAGGGAAGGCAATATCCGTTTCTGCCGCTGATACTTGCAAATGAACTGTCTCTCTACTCTAAAGTCCGGGACACACCAGCGCGCCGCAGACAGTCCCTGCTAACACGAAACGTTGTGGCAACGTTGTGGCAACGTTGTGCGTTAGCTGGGGTGCCACACCAGACCGGAACTATATTTTACAAAACGAACACATTGTCTTGATAAAACAGCTGTAATTGAGTGCCTGACACGCCAGTCAAGTGCAATCTTGAGAAGGTGTGCATTTCAGTAAGGATTTCAATTGACATGCAGTATGAAACTGAAAGGAGGTTGCATCACTATGATGCATAACATTGCATGTATTATATTTTCAAGTGTGTGCATTCATCCTGTTGTCATTTTGTTTTGAAAGCAGAAGAATCATTCAACAGGTTGCTGAGACAAATGTAAACCAGTAAAACATATGAAGAGAAACAAACCTTGAATATAAGTTCAGTTGTTTAAACATTTGACAAACTATGGTGAGGGGGTAAGAAAACACACAAATCCAGCAGCTCCTGTATTTCAATACACCAGAACCCAATATTATTGGCGAGTCGGGTAGTCCATCATCACAGTTCGAGGGCAGGCATCATTTCAGTAATTTCATCCCGTTGCATTCACATCCGTGCCTTGAATGAGATTGAATGTGATCTTTGCTCTCAAGTATGTTCCCAAGTTTTACACTTTCGTGCATTGCATGAATGGGAATGGAACCGTGTGTGTTGAATGAGGCTCCTTGTGAACACTGAACATTTCCCGGTGGAGTTCCTTTTTGTGTTGCTGTAATTGTGTCATTTCTCGATGAGAAAGATTAGGCAACATTTAGTCACTTCTAGCCATGATGCTCAATTTATTTACGAATGTACCCTAGTTACTAGGGACCGTTTACGTTGGAGAACAAGATCTATTGTATGCCTGTGAATTTGGGGAAGTCAAATCTGAAATAATGATGAAATTGCGTGTATCCAAAGTTAAAACTCGTGATTTGTCGCCCTCTGGTGTGTAAAAGATGCAAAAGCTTACAGCACCTGGTATTCCCAGGCGGTCTCCCATCCAAGTACTAACCAGGCCCGAACCTGCTTAGCTTCCGAGATCGGACGAGATCGGGCGTATTCAGACTAGTATGGCCGTAAGCCAGGGAGGCTGTCCCTGACCCTCTACTTAAAGGGAAGGCAATATCCGTTTCTGCCACTCATACTTGCAGTTGAACTGTCTCTCTACTCTAAAGTCCGGGACACACCAGCACGCTGCAGACAGTCCCTGCTAACACGAAACGTTGTGGCAACGTTGTGCGTTAGCTGGGGTGCCACACCAGACCGGAACTATATTTTACAAAACGAACACATTGTCTTGATAATACAGCTGTAATTGAGT
>NW_027102681.1:117500-135000 GCF_036373705.1 Amia ocellicauda
TGTTCCCAAGTTTTACACTTTCGTGCTTTGCATGAATGGGAATGGAACCGTGTGTGTTGAATGAGGCTCCTTGTGAGCACTGAACTTTGTCCGGTGGAGTTCCTTTTTGTGTTGCTGTAATTGTGTCATTTCTCGATGAGAAAGATTAGGCAACATTTAGTCACTTCTAGCCATGATGCTCAATTTATTTACGAATGTACCCTAGTTACTAGGGACCGATTACGTTGGAGAACAAGATCTATTGTATGCCTGTGTATTTGGGGAAGTCAAATCTGAAATAATGATGAAATTGCGTGTATCCAAAGTTAAAACTCGTGATTTGTCGCCCTCTGGTGTGTAAAAGATGCAAAAGCTTACAGCACCTGGTATTCCCAGGCAGTCTCCCATCCAAGTACTGACCAGGCCCGAGCCTGCTTAGCTTCCGAGATCGGACGAGATCGGGCGTTTTCAGGCTAGTATGGCCGTAAGCCAGGGAGGCTGTCCCTGACGCTCTACTTAAAGGGAAGGCAATATCCGTTTCTGCCGCTCATACTTGCAGTTGAACTGTCTCTCTACTCTAAAGTCCGGGACACACCAGCGCGCCGCAGACAGTCCCTGCTAACACGAAACGTTGTGGCAACGTTGTGCGTTAGCTGGGGTGCCACACCAGACCGGAACTATATTTTACAAAACGAACACATTGTCTTGATAATACAGCTGTAATTGAGTGCCTGACACGCCAGTCAAGCGCAATCTTGAGAAGGTGTGCATTTCAATAAGGATTTCAATTGACATGCAGTATGAAACTGAAAGGAGGTTGCATCACTATGATGCATAACATTGCATGTATTGTATTTTCAAGTGTGTGCATTCATCCTGTTGTCATTTTGTTTTGAAAGCAGAAGAATCATTTTTGCTGAGGTTGCTGAGACAAATGTAAACCAGTAAAACATATGAAGAGAAACAAACCTTGAATATAAGTTCAGTTGTTTAAACATTTGACAAACTATGGTGAGGGGGTAAGAAAACACACAAATCCAGCAGCTCCTGTATTTCAATACACCAGAACCCAATATTATTGGCGAGTCGGGTAGTCCATCTTCACAGTTCGAGGGCAGGCATCATTTCAGTAATTTCATCCCGTTGCATTCACATCCGTGCCTTGAATGAGATTGAATGTGATCTTTGCTCTCAAGTATGTTCCCAAGTTTTACACTTTCGTGCTTTGCATGAATGGGAATGGAACCGTGTGTGTTGAATGAGGCTCCTTGTGAGCACTGAACTTTGTCCGGTGGAGTTCCTTTTTGTGTTGCTGTAATTGTGTCATTTCTCGATGAGAAAGATTAGGCAACATTTAGTCACTTCTAGCCATGATGCTCAATTTATTTACGAATGTACCCTAGTTACTAGGGACCGATTACGTTGGAGAACAAGATCTATTGTATGCCTGTGTATTTGGGGAAGTCATATCTGAAATAATGATGAAATTGCGTGTATCCAAAGTTAAAACTCGTGATTTGTCGCCCTCTGGTGTGTAAAAGATGCAAAAGCTTACAGCACCTGGTATTCCCAGGCAGTCTCCCATCCAAGTACTGACCAGGCCCGAGCCTGCTTAGCTTCCGAGATCGGACGAGATCGGGCGTTTTAAGGCTAGTATGGCCGTAAGCCAGGGAGGCTGTCCCTGACGCTCTACTTAAAGGGAAGGCAATATCCGTTTCTGCCGCTCATACTTGCAGTTGAACTGTCTCTCTACTCTAAAGTCCGGGACACACCAGCGCGCCGCAGACAGTCCCTGCTAACACGAAACGTTGTGGCAACGTTGTGCGTTAGCTGGGGTGCCACACCAGACCGGAACTATATTTTACAAAACGAACACATTGTCTTGATAATACAGCTGTAATTGAGTGCCTGACACGCCAGTCAAGCGCAATCTTGAGAAGGTGTGCATTTCAGTAAGGATTTCAATTGACATGCAGTATGAAACTGAAAGGAGGTTGCATCACTATGATGCATAACATTGCATGTATTGTATTTTCAAGTGTGTGCATTCATCCTGTTGTCATTTTGTTTTGAAAGCAGAAGAATCATTTTTGCTGAGGTTGCTGAGACAAATGTAAACCAGTAAAACATATGAAGAGAAACAAACCTTGAATATAAGTTCAGTTGTTTAAACATTTGACAAACTATGGTGAGGGGGTAAGAAAACACACAAATCCAGCAGCTCCTGTATTTCAATACACCAGAACCCAATATTATTGGCGAGTCGGGTAGTCCATCATCACAGTTCGAGGGCAGGCATCATTTCAGTAATTTCATCCCGTTGCATTCACATGCGTGCCTTGAATGAGATTGAATGTGATCTTTGCTCTCAAGTATGTTCCCAAGTTTTACACTTTCGTGCTTTGCATGAATGGGAATGGAACCGTGTGTGTTGAATGAGGCTCCTTGTGAGCACTGAACTTTGTCCGGTGGAGTTCCTTTTTGTGTTGCTGTAATTGTGTCATTTCTCGATGAGAAAGATTAGGCAACATTTAGTCACTTCTAGCCATGATGCTCAATTTATTTACGAATGTACCCTAGTTACTAGGGACCGTTTACGTTGGAGAACAAGATCTATTGTATGCCTGTGTATTTGGGGAAGTAAAATCTGAAATAATGATGAAATTGTGTGTATCCAAAGTTAAAACTCGTGATTTGTCGCCCTCTGGTGTGTAAAAGGTGCAAAAGCTTACAGCACCTGGTATTCCCAGGCGGTCTCCCATCCAAGTACTGACCAGGCCCGAGCCCGCTTGGCTTCCGAGATCGGATGAGATCGGGCGTATTCAGGCTAGTATGGCCGTAAGCCAGGGAGGCTGTCCCTGACGCTCTACTTAAAGGGAAGGCAATATCCGTTTCTGCCGTTCATACTTACAGTTGAACTGTCTCTCTACTCTAAAGCCCGGGATACACCAGCGCGCCGCAGCCAGTCCCTGCTAACACGCCACGTTGTGGCAACATTGTGGCAACGTTGTGCGTTAGCTGGGGTGCCACACCAGACCGGAACTATATATTACAAAACGAACACATTGTCTTGATAAAACAGCTGTAATTGAGTGCCTGACACGCCAGTCAAGCGCAATCTTGAGAAGGTGTGCATTTCAGTAAGGATTTCAATTGACATGCAGTATGAAACTGAAAGGAGGTTGCATCACTATGATGCATAACATTGCATGTATTGTATTTTCAAGTGTGTGCATTCATCCTGTTGTCATTTTGTTTTGAAAGCAGAAGAATCATTCAACAGGTTGCTGAGACAAATGTAAACCAGTAAAACATATGAAGAGAAACAAACCTTGAATATAAGTTCAGTTGTTTAAACATTTGACAAACTATGGTGAGGGGGTAAGAAAACACACAAATCCAGCAGCTCCTGTATTTCAATACACCAGAACCCAATATTATTGGCGAGTCGGGTAGTCCATCATCACAGTTCGAGGGCAGGCATCATTTCAGTAATTTCATCCCGTTGCATTCACATCCGTGCCTTGAATGAGATTGAATGTGATCTTTGCTCTCAAGTATGTTCCCAAGTTTTACACTTTCGTGCTTTGCATGAATGGGAATGGAACCGTGTGTGTTGAATGAGGCTCCTTGTGAGCACTGAACTTTGTCCGGTGGAGTTCCTTTTTGTGTTGCTGTAATTGTGTCATTTCTCGATGAGAAAGATTAGGCAACATTTAGTCACTTCTAGCCATGATGCTCAATTTATTTACGAATGTACCCTAGTTACTAGGGACCGTTTACGTTGGAGAACAAGATCTATTGTATGCCTGTGTATTTGGGGAAGTCAAATCTGAAATAATGATGAAATTGCGTGTATCCAAAGTTAAGACTCGTGATTTGTCGCCCTCTGGTGTGTAAAAGATGCAAAAGCTTACAGCACCTGGTATTCCCAGGCGGTCTCCCATCCAAGTACTGACCAGGCCCGAGCCTGCTTAGCTTCCGAGATTGGACGAGATCGGGCGTATTCAGGCTAGTATGGCCGAAAGCCAGGGAGGCTGTCCCTGACGCTCTACTTAAAGGGAAGGCAATATCCGTTTCTGCCGCTCATACTTGCAGTTGAACTGTCTCTCTACTCTAAAGTCCGGGACACACCAGCGCGCCGCAGACAGTCCCTGCTAACACGAAACGTTGTGGCAACGTTGTGCGTTAGCTGGGGTGCCACACCAGACCGGAACTATATTTTACAAAACGAACACATTGTCTTGATAATACAGCTGTAATTGAGTGCCTGACACGCCAGTCAAGCGCAATCTTGAGAAGGTGTGCATTTCAGTAAGGATTTCAATTGACATGCAGTATGAAACTGAAAGGAGGTTGCATCACTATGATGCATAACATTGCATGTATTGTATTTTCAAGTGTGTGCATTCATCCTGTTGTCATTTTGTTTTGAAAGCAGAAGAATCATTCAACAGGTTGCTGAGACAAATGTAAACCAGTAAAACATATGAAGAGAAACAAACCTTGAATATAAGTTCAGTTGTTTAAACATTTGACAAACTATGGTGAGGGGGTAAGAAAACACACAAATCCAGCAGCTCCTGTATTTCAATACACCAGAACCCAATATTATTGGCGAGTCGGGTAGTCCATCATCACAGTTCGAGGGCAGGCATCATTTCAGTAATTTCATCCCGTTGCATTCACATCCGTGCCTTGAATGAGATTGAATGTGATCTTTGCTCTCAAGTATGTTCCCAAGTTTTACACTTTCGTGCTTTGCATGAATGGGAATGGAACCGTGTGTGTTGAATGAGGCTCCTTGTGAGCACTGAACTTTGTCCGGTGGAGTTCCTTTTTGTGTTGCTGTAATTGTGTCATTTCTCGATGAGAAAGATTAGGCAACATTTAGTCACTTCTAGCCATGATGCTCAATTTATTTACGAATGTACCCTAGTTACTAGGGACCGTTTACGTTGGAGAACAAGATCTATTGTATGCCTGTGTATTTGGGGAAGTCAAATCTGAAATAATGATGAAATTGCGTGTATCCAAAGTTAAAACTCGTGATTTGTCGCCCTCTGGTGTGTAAAAGATGCAAAAGCTTACAGCACCTGGTAATCCCAGGCGGTCTCCCATCCAAGTACTGACCAGGCCCGAGCCTGCTTAGCTTCCGAGATTGGATGAGATCGGGCGTATTCAGGCTAGTATGGCCGAAAGCCAGGGAGGCTGTCCCTGACGCTCTACTTAAAGGGAAGGCAATATCCGTTTCTGCCGCTCATACTTGCAGTTGAACTGTCTCTCTACTCTAAAGTCCGGGACACACCAGCGCGCCGCAGACAGTCCCTGCTAACACGAAACGTTGTGGCAACGTTGTGCGTTAGCTGGGGTGCCACACCAGACCGGAACTATATTTTACAAAACGAACACATTGTCTTGATAATACAGCTGTAATTGAGTGCCTGACACGCCAGTCAAGCGCAATCTTGAGAAGGTGTGCATTTCAGTAAGGATTTCAATTGACATGCAGTATGAAACTGAAAGGAGGTTGCATCACTATGATGCATAACATTGCATGTATTGTATTTTCAAGTGTGTGCATTCATCCTGTTGTCATTTTGTTTTGAAAGCAGAAGAATCATTCAACAGGTTGCTGAGACAAATGTAAACCAGTAAAACATATGAAGAGAAACAAACCTTGAATATAAGTTCAGTTGTTTAAACATTTGACAAACTATGGTGAGGGGGTAAGAAAACACACAAATCCAGCAGCTCCTGTATTTCAATACACCAGAACCCAATATTATTGGCGAGTCGGGTAGTCCATCATCACAGTTCGAGGGCAGGCATCATTTCAGTAATTTCATCCCGTTGCATTCACATCCGTGCCTTGAATGAGATTGAATGTGATCTTTGCTCTCAAGTATGTTCCCAAGTTTTACACTTTCGTGCTTTGCATGAATGGGAATGGAACCGTGTGTGTTGAATGAGGCTCCTTGTGAGCACTGAACTTTGTCCGGTGGAGTTCCTTTTTGTGTTGCTGTAATTGTGTCATTTCTCGATGAGAAAGATTAGGCAACATTTAGTCACTTCTAGCCATGATGCTCAATTTATTTACGAATGTACCCTAGTTACTAGGGACCGTTTACGTTGGAGAACAAGATCTATTGTATGCCTGTGTATTTGGGGAAGTCAAATCTGAAATAATGATGAAATTGCGTGTATCCAAAGTTAAAACTCGTGATTTGTCGCCCTCTGGTGTGTAAAAGATGCAAAAGCTTACAGCACCTGGTAATCCCAGGCGGTCTCCCATCCAAGTACTGACCAGGCCCGAGCCTGCTTAGCTTCCGAGATCGGGCGTATTCAGGCTAGTATGGCCGTAAGCCAGGGAGGCTGTCCCTGACGCTCTACTTAAAGGGAAGGCAATATCCGTTTCTGCCGCTGATACTTGCAAATGAACTGTCTCTCTACTCTAAAGTCCGGGACACACCAGCGCGCCGCAGACAGTCCCTGCTAACACGAAACGTTGTGGCAACGTTGTGGCAACGTTGTGCGTTAGCTGGGGTGCCACACCAGACCGGAACTATATTTTACAAAACGAACACATTGTCTTGATAATACAGCTGTAATTGAGTGCCTGACACGGCAGTCAAGCGCAATCTTGAGAAGGTGTGCATTTCAGTAAGGATTTCAATTGACATGCAGTATGAAACTGAAAGGAGGTTGCATCACTATGATGCATAACATTGCATGTATTGTATTTTCAAGTGTGTGCATTCATCCTGTTGTCATTTTGTTTTGAAAGCAGAAGAATCATTCAACAGGTTGCTGAGACAAATGTAAACCAGTAAAACATATGAAGAGAAACAAACCTTGAATATAAGTTCAGTTGTTTAAACATTTGACAAACTATGGTGAGGGGGTAAGAAAACACACAAATCCAGCAGCTCCTGTATTTCAATACACCAGAACCCAATATTATTGGCGAGTCGGGTAGTCCATCATCACAGTTCGAGGGCAGGCATCATTTCAGTAATTTCATCCCGTTGCATTCACATCCGTGCCTTGAATGAGATTGAATGTGATCTTTGCTCTCAAGTATGTTCCCAAGTTTTACACTTTCGTGCTTTGCATGAATGGGAATGGAACCGTGTGTGTTGAATGAGGCTCCTTGTGAGCACTGAACTTTGTCCGGTGGAGTTCCTTTTTGTGTTGCTGTAATTGTGTCATTTCTCGATGAGAAAGATTAGGCAACATTTAGTCACTTCTAGCCATGATGCTCAATTTATTTACGAATGTACCCTAGTTACTAGGGACCGTTTACGTTGGAGAACAAGATCTATTGTATGCCTGTGTATTTGGGGAAGTCAAATCTGAAATAATGATGAAATTGCGTGTATCCAAAGTTAAAACTCGTGATTTGTCGCCCTCTGGTGTGTAAAAGATGCAAAAGCTTACAGCACCTGGTATTCCCAGGCGGTCTCCCATCCAAGTACTGACCAGGCCCGAGCCTGCTTAGCTTCCGAGATCGGGCGTATTCAGGCTAGTATGGCCGTTAGCCAGGGAGGCTGTCCCTGACGCTCTACTTAAAGGGAAGGCAATATCCGTTTCTGCCGCTCATACTTGCAAATGAACTGTCTCTCTACTCTAAAGTCCGGGACACACCAGCGCGCCGCAGACAGTCCCTGCTAACACGAAACGTTGTGGCAACGTTGTGCGTTAGCTGGGGTGCCACACCAGACCGGAACTATATTTTACAAAACGAACACATTGTCTTGATAATACAGCTGTAATTGAGTGCCTGACACGCCAGTCAAGCGCAATCTTGAGAAGGTGTGCATTTCAGTAAGGATTTCAATTGACATGCAGTATGAAACTGAAAGGAGGTTGCATCACTATGATGCATAACATTGCATGTATTGTATTTTCAAGTGTGTGCATTCATCCTGTTGTCATTTTGTTTTGAAAGCAGAAGAATCATTCAACAGGTTGCTGAGACAAATGTAAACCAGTAAAACATATGAAGAGAAATAAACCTTGAATATAAGTTCAGTTGTTTAAACATTTGACAAACTATGGTGAGGGGGTAAGAAAACACACAAATCCAGCAGCTCCTGTATTTCAATACACCAGAACCCAATATTATTGGCGAGTCGGGTAGTCCATCATCACAGTTCGAGGGCAGGCATCATTTCAGTAATTTCATCCCGTTGCATTCACATCCGTGCCTTGAATGAGATTGAATGTGATCTTTGCTCTCAAGTATGTTCCCAAGTTTTACACTTTCGTGCTTTGCATGAATGGGAATGGAACCGTGTGTGTTGATTGAGGCTCCTTGTGAGCACTGAACTTTGTCCGGTGGAGTTCCTTTTTGTGTTGCTGTAATTGTGTCATTTCTCGATGAGAAAGATTAGGCAACATTTAGTCACTTCTAGCCATGATGCTCAATTTATTTACGAATGTACCCTAGTTACTAGGGACCGTTTACGTTGGAGAACAAGATCTATTGTATGCCTGTGTATTTGGGGAAGTCAAATCTGAAATAATGATGAAATTGCGTGTATCCAAAGTTAAAACTCGTGATTTGTCGCCCTCTGGTGTGTAAAAGATGCAAAAGCTTACAGCACCTGGTATTCCCAGGTGGTCTACCATCCAAGTACTGACCAGGCCCGAGCCTGCTTAGCTTCCGAGATCGGACGAGATCGGGCGTATTCAGACTAGTATGGCCGTAAGCCAGGGAGGCTGTCCCTGACCCTCTACTTAAAGGGAAGGCAATATCCGTTTCTTCCACTCATACTTGCAGTTGAACTGTCTCTCTACTCTAAAGTCCGGGACACACCAGCACGCTGCAGACAGTCCCTGCTAACACGAAACGTTGTGGCAACGTTGTGCGTTAGCTGGGGTGCCACACCAGACCGGAACTATATTTTACAAAACGAACACATTGTCTTGATAATACAGCTGTAATTGAGTGCCTGACACGCCAGTCAAGCGCAATCTTGAGAAGGTGTGCATTTCAGTAAGGATTTCAATTGACATGCAGTATGAAACTGAAAGGAGGTTGCATCACTATGATGCATAACATTGCATGTATTGTATTTTCAAGTGTGTGCATTCATCCTGTTGTCATTTTGTTTTGAAAGCAGAAGAATCATTCAACAGGTTGCTGAGACAAATGTAAACCAGTAAAACATATGAAGAGAAATAAACCTTGAATATAAGTTCAGTTGTTTAAACATTTGACAAACTATGGTGAGGGGGTAAGAAAACACACAAATCCAGCAGCTCCTGTATTTCAATACACCAGAACCCAATATTATTGGCGAGTCGGGTAGTCCATCATCACAGTTCGAGGGCAGGCATCATTTCAGTAATTTCATCCCGTTGCATTCACATCCGTGCCTTGAATGAGATTGAATGTGATCTTTGCTCTCAAGTATGTTCCCAGGTTTTACACTTTCGTGCTTTGCATGAATGGGAATGGAACCGTGTGTGTTGAATGAGGCTCCTTGTGAGCACTGAACTTTGTCCGGTGGAGTTCCTTTTTGTGTTGCTGTAATTGTGTCATTTCTCGATGAGAAAGATTAGGCAACATTTAGTCACTTCTAGCCATGATGCTCAATTTATTTACGAATGTACCCTAGTTACTAGGGACCGTTTACGTTGGAGAACAAGATCTATTGTATGCCTGTGTATTTGGGGAAGTCAAATCTGAAATAATGATGAAATTGCGTGTATCCAAAGTTAAAACTCGTGATTTGTCGCCCTCTGGTGTGTAAAAGATGCCAAAGCCTACAGCACCTGGTATTCCCAGGCGGTCTCCCATCCAAGTACTGACCAGGCCCGAGCCTGCTTAGCTTCCGAGATCGGACGAGATCGGGCGTATTCAGGATAGTATGGCCGTAAGCCAGGAAGGCTGTCCCTGACGCTCTACTTAAAGGGAAGGCAATATCCGTTTCTGCTGTTCATACTTACAGTTGAACTGTCTCTCTACTCTAAAGCCCGGGACACACCAGCGCGCCGCAGACAGTCTCTGCTAACACGCCACGTTGTGGCAACATTGTGGCAACGTTGTGCGTTAGCTGGGGTGCCACACCAGACCGGAACTATATATTACAAAACGAACACATTCTCTTGATAAAACAGCTGTAATTGAGTGCCTGACACGCCAGTCAAGCGCAATCTTAAGTAGGTGTGCATTTCAGTAAGGATTTCAATTGACATGCAGTATGAAACTGAAAGGAGGTTGCATCACTATGATGCATAACATTGCATGTATTGTATTTTCAAGTGTGTGCATTCATCCTGTTGTCATTTTGTTTTGAAAGCAGAAGAATCATTCAACAGGTTGCTGAGACAAATGTAAACCAGTAAAACATATGAAGAGAAACAAACCTTGAATATAAGTTCAGTTGTTTAAACATTTGACAAACTATGGTGAGGGGGTAAGAAAACACACAAATCCAGCAGCTCCTGTATTTCAATACACCAGAACCCAATATTATTGGCGAGTCGGGTAGTCCATCATCACAGTTCGAGGGCAGGCATCATTTCAGTAATTTCATCCCGTTGCATTCACATCCGTGCCTTGAATGAGATTGAATGTGATCTTTGCTCTCAAGTATGTTCCCAAGTTTTACACTTTCGTGCTTTACATGAATGGGAATGGAACCGTGTGTGTTGAATGAGGCTCCTTGTGAGCACTGAACTTTGTCCGGTGGAGTTCCTTTTTGTGTTGCTGTAATTGTGTCATTTCTCGATGAGAAAGATTAGGCAACATTTAGTCACTTCTAGCCATGATGCTCAATTTATTTACGAATGTACCCTAGTTACTAGGGACCGTTTACGTTGGAGAACAAGATCTATTGTATGCCTGTGTATTTGGGGAAGTCAAATCTGAAATAATGATGAAATTGCGTGTATCCAAAGTTAAAACTCGTGATTTGTCGCCCTCTGGTGTGTAAAAGATGCAAAAGCTTACAGCACCTGGTATTCCCAGGCGGTCTCCCATCCAAGTACTGACCAGGCCCGAGCCTGCTTGGCTTCCGAGATCGGACGAGATCGGGCGTATTCAGGCTAGTATGGCCGTAAGCCAGGAAGGCTGTCCCTGACGCTCTACTTAAAGGGAAGGCAATATCCGTTTCTGCCGCTCATACTTGCAGTTGAACTGTCTCTCTACTCTAAAGTCCGGGACACACCAGCACGCCGCAGACAGTCCCTGCTAACACGAAACGTTGTGGCAACGTTGTGCGTTAGCTGGGGTGCCACACCAGACCGGAACTATATATTACAAAACGAACACATTGTCTTGATAAAACAGCTGTAATTGAGTGCCTGACACGCCAGTCAAGCGCAATCTTGAGAAGGTGTGCATTTCAGTAAGGATTTCAATTGACATGCAGTATGAAACTGAAAGGAGGTTGCATCACTATGATGCATAACATTGCATGTATTGTATTTTCAAGTGTGTGCATTCATCCTGTTGTCATTTTGTTTTGAAAGCAGAAGAATCATTCAACAGGTTGCTGAGACAAATGTAAACCAGTAAAACATATGAAGAGAAACAAACCTTGAATATAAGTTCAGTTGTTTAAACATTTGACAAACTATGGTGAGGGGGTAAGAAAACACACAAATCCAGCAGCTCCTGTATTTCAATACACCAGAACCCAATATTATTGGCGAGTCGGGTAGTCCATCATCACAGTTCGAGGGCAGGCATCATTTCAGTAATTTCATCCCGTTGCATTCACATCCGTGCCTTGAATGAGATTGAATGTGATCTTTGCTCTCAAGTATGTTCCCAAGTTTTACACTTTCGTGCTTTGCATGAATGGGAATGGAACCGTGTGTGTTGAATGAGGCTCCTTGTGAGCACTGAACTTTGTCCGGTGGAGTTCCTTTTTGTGTTGCTGTAATTGTGTCATTTCTCGATGAGAAAGATTAGGCAACATTTAGTCACTTCTAGCCATGATGCTCAATTTATTTACGAATGTACCCTAGTTACTAGGGACCGTTTACGTTGGAGAACAAGATCTATTGTATGCCTGTGTATTTGGGGAAGTCAAATCTGAAATAATGATGAAATTGCGTGTATCCAAAGTTAAAACTCGTGATTTGTCGCCCTCTGGTGTGTAAAAGATGCAAAAGCTTACAGCACCTGTTATTCCCAGGCGGTCTCCCATCCAAGTACTGACCAGGCCCGAGCCTGCTTGGCTTCCGAGATCGGACGAGATCGGGCGTATTCAGGCTAGTATGGCCGTAAGCCAGGGAGGCTCTCCCTGACGCTCTACTTAAAGGGAAGGCAATATCCGTTTCTGCCGCTCATACTTGCAGTTGAACTGTCTCTCTACTCTAAAGTCCGGGACACACCAGCGCGCCGCAGACAGTCCCTGCTAACACGAAACGTTGTGGCAACGTTGTGCGTTAGCTGGGGTGCCACACCAGACCGGAACTATATATTACAAAACGAACACATTGTCTTGATAAAACAGCTGTAATTGAGTGCCTGACACGCCAGTCAAGCGCAATCTTGAGAAGGTGTGCATTTCAGTAAGGATTTCAATTGACATGCAGTATGAAACTGAAAGGAGGTTGCATCACTATGATGCATAACATTGCATGTATTGTATTTTCAAGTGTGTGCATTCATCCTGTTGTCATTTTGTTTTGAAAGCAGAAGAATCATTCAACAGGTTGCTGAGACAAATGTAAACCAGTAAAACATATGAAGAGAAACAAACCTTGAATATAAGTTCAGTTGTTTAAACATTTGACAAACTATGGTGAGGGGGTAAGAAAACACACAAATCCAGCAGCTCCTGTATTTCAATACACCAGAACCCAATATTATTGGCGAGTCGGGAAGTCCATCTTCACAGTTCGAGGGCAGGCATCATTTCAGTAATTTCATCCCGTTGCATTCACATCCGTGCCTTGAATGAGATTGAATGTGATCTTTGCTCTCAAGTATGTTCCCAAGTTTTACACTTTCGTGCTTTGCATGAATGGGAATGGAACCGTGTGTGTTGAATGAGGCTCCTTGTGAGCACTGAACTTTGTCCGGTGGAGTTCCTTTTTGTGTTGCTGTAATTGTGTCATTTCTCGATGAGAAAGATTAGGCAACATTTAGTCACTTCTAGCCATGATGCTCAATTTATTTACGAATGTACCCTAGTTACTAGGGACCGTTTACGTTGGAGAACAAGATCTATTGTATGCCTGTGTATTTGGGGAAGTCAAATCTGAAATAATGATGAAATTGCGTGTATCCAAAGTTAAAACTCGTGATTTGTCGCCCTCTGGTGTGTAAAAGATGCAAAAGCTTACAGCACCTGGTATTCCCAGGCAGTCTCCCATCCAAGTACTGACCAGGCCCGAGCCTGCTTAGCTTCCGAGATCGGACGAGATCGGGCGTATTCAGGCTAGTATGGCCGTAAGCCAGGGAGGCTGTCCCTGACGCTCTACTTAAAGGGAAGGCAATATCCGTTTCTGCCGCTCATACTTGCAGTTGAACTGTCTCTCTACTCTAAAGTCCGGGACACACCAGCGCGCCGCAGACAGTCCCTGCTAACACGAAACGTTGTGGCAACGTTGTGCGTTAGCTGGGGTGCCACACCAGACCGGAACTATATTTTACAAAACGAACACATTGTCTTGATAATACAGCTGTAATTGAGTGCCTGACACGCCAGTCAAGCGCAATCTTGAGAAGGTGTGCATTTCAATAAGGATTTCAATTGACATGCAGTATGAAACTGAAAGGAGGTTGCATCACTATGATGCATAACATTGCATGTATTGTATTTTCAAGTGTGTGCATTCATCCTGTTGTCATTTTGTTTTGAAAGCAGAAGAATCATTCAACAGGTTGCTGAGACAAATGTAAACCAGTAAAACATATGAAGAGAAACAAACCTTGAATATTAGTTCAGTTGTTTAAACATTTGACAAACTATGGTGAGGGGGTAAGAAAACACACAAATCCAGCAGCTCCTGTATTTCAATACACCAGAACCCAATATTATTGGCGAGTCGGGTAGTCCATCATCACAGTTCGAGGGCAGGCATCATTTCAGTAATTTCATCCCGTTGCATTCACATCCGTGCCTTGAATGAGATTGAATGTGATCTTTGTTCTCAAGTATGTTCCCAAGTTTTACACTTTCGTGCTTTGCATGAATGGGAATGGAACCGTGTGTGTTGAATGAGGCTCCTTGTGAGCACTGAACTTTGTCCGGTGGAGTTCCTTTTTGTGTTGCTGTAATTGTGTCATTTCTCGATGAGAAAGATTAGGCAACATTTAGTCACTTCTAGCCATGATGCTCAATTTATTTACGAATGTACCCTAGTTACTAGGGACCGTTTACGTTGGAGAACAAGATCTATTGTATGCCTGTGTATTTGGGGAAGTCAAATCTGAAATAATGATGAAATTGCGTGTATCCAAAGTTAAAACTCGTGATTTGTCGCCCTCTGGTGTGTAAAAGATGCAAAAGCTTACAGCACCTGGTATTCCCAGGCGGTCTCCCATCCAAGTACTGACCAGGCCCGAGCCTGCTTAGCTTCCGAGATCGGACGAGATCGGGCGTATTCAGGCTAGTATGGCCGTAAGCCAGGGAGGCTGTCCCTGAAGCTCTACTTAAAGGGAAGGCAATATCCGTTTCTGCCGCTCATACTTGCAAATGAACTGTCTCTCTACTCTAAAGTCCGGGACACACCAGCGCGCCGCAGACAGTCCCTGCTAACATGAAACGTTGTGGCAACGTTGTGCGTCAGCTGGGGTGCCAAACCAGACCGGAACTATATTTTACAAAACGAACACATTGTCTTGATAAAACAGCTGTAATTGAGTGCCTGACACGGCAGTCAAGCGCAATCTTGAGAAGGTGTGCATTTCAGTAAGGATTTCAATTGACATGCAGTATGAAACTGAAATGAGGTTGCATCACTATGATGCATAACATTGCATGTATTGTATTTTCAAGTGTGTACATTCATCCTGTTGTCATTTTGTTTTGAAAGCAGAAGAATCATTCAACAGGTTGCTGAGACAAATGTAAACAAGTAAAACATATGAAGAGAAACAAACCTTGAATATAAGTTCAGTTGTTTAAACATTTGACAAACTATGGTGAGGGGGTAAGAAAACACACAAATCCAGCAGCTCCTGTATTTCAATACACCAGAACCCAATATTATTGGCGAGTCGGGTAGTCCATCATCACAGTTCGAGGGCAGGCATCATTTCAGTAATTTCATCCCGTTGCATTCACATCCGTGCCTTGAATGAGATTGAATGTGATCTTTGCTCTCAAGTATTTTCCCAAGTTTTACACTTTCGTGCTTTGCATGAATGGGAATGGAACCGTGTGTGTTGAATGAGGCTCCTTGTGAGCACTGAACTTTGTCCGGTGGAGTTCCTTTTTGTGTTGGTGTAATTGTGTCATTTCTCGATGAGAAAGATTAGGCAACATTTAGTCACTTCTAGCCATGATGCTCAATTTATTTACGAATGTACACTAGTTACTAGGGACCGTTTACGTTGGAGAACAAGATCTATTGTATGCCTGTGTATTTGGGGAAGTCAAATCTGAAATAATGATGAAATTGCGTGTATCCAAAGTTAAAACTCGTGATTTCTCGCCCTTTGGTGTGTAAAAGATGCAAAAGCTTACAGCACCTGGTATTCCCAGGGGGTCTCCCATCCAAGTACTGACCAGGCCCGAGCCTGCTTAGCTTCCGAGATCGGACGAGATCGGGCGTATTCAGGCTAGTATGGCCGTAAGCCAGGGAGGCTGTCCCTGACGCGCTACTTAAAGGGAAGGCAATATCCGTTTCTGCCGTTCATACTTACAGTTGAACTGTCTCTCTACTCTAAAGCCCGGGACACACCAGCGCGCCGCAGACAGTCCCTGCTAACACGCCACGTTGTGGCAACATTGTGGCAACGTTGTGCGTTAGCTGGGGTGCCACACCAGACCGGAACTATATATTACAAAACGAACACATTGTCTTGATAAAACAGCTGTAATTGAGTGCCTGACACGCCAGTCAAGCGCAATCTTGAGAAGGTGTGCATTTCAGTAAGGATTTCAATTGACATGCAGTATGAAACTGAAAGGAGGTTGCATCACTATGATGCATAACATTGCATGTATTGTATTTTCAAGTGTGTGCATTCATCCTGTTGTCATTTTGTTTTGAAAGCAGAAGAATCATTCAACAGGTTGCTGAGACAAATGTAAACCAGTAAAACATATGAAGAGAAACAAACCTTGAATATAAGTTCAGTTGTTTAAACATTTGACAAACTATGGTGAGGGGGTAAGAAAACACACAAATCCAGCAGCTCCTGTATTTCAGTACACCAGAACCCAATATTATTGGCGAGTCGGGTAGTCCATCATCACAGTTCGAGGGCAGGCATCATTTCAGTAATTTCATCCCGTTGCATTCACATCCGTGCCTTGAATGAGATTGAATGTGATCTTTGCTCTCAAGTATGTTCCCAAGTTTTACACTTTCGTGCTTTGCATGAATGGGAATGGAACCGTGTGTGTTGAATGAGGCTCCTTGTGAGCACTGAACTTTGTCCGGTGGAGTTCCTTTTTGTGTTGCTGTAATTGTGTCATTTCTCGATGAGAAAGATTAGGCAACATTTAGTCACTTCTAGCCATGATGCTCAATTTATTTACAAATGTACACTAGTTACTAGGGACCGTTTACGTTGGAGAACAAGATCTATTGTATGCCTGTGTATTTGGGGAAGTCAAATCTGAAATAATGATGAAATTGCGTGTATCCAAAGTTAAAACTTGTGATTTGTCGCCCTTTGGTGTGTAAAAGATGCAAAAGCTTACAGCACCTGGTATTCCCAGGCGGTCTCCCATCCAAGTACTGACCAGGCCCGAGCCTGCTTAGCTTCCGAGATCGGACAAGATCGGGCGTATTCAAGCTAGTATGGCCGTAAGCCAGGGAGGCTGTCCCTGACGCTCTACTTAAAGGGAAGGCAATATCCGTTTCTGCCGCTCATACTTGCAGTTGAACTGTCTCTCTACTCTAAAGTCCGGGACACACCAGCGCGCCGCAGACAGTCCCTGCTAACACGAAACGTTGTGGCAACGTTGTGCGTTAGCTGGGGTGCCACACCAGACCGGAACTATATATTACAAAACGAACACATTGTCTTGATAATACAGCTGTAATTGAGTGCCTGACACGCCAGTCAAGCGCAATCTTGAGAAGGTGTGCATTTCAGTAAGGATTTCAATTGACATGCAGTATGAAACTGAAAGGAGGTTGCATCACTATGATGCATAACATTGCATGTATTGTATTTTCAAGTGTGTGCATTCATCCTGTTGTCATTTTGTTTTGAAAGCAGAAGAATCATTCTTGCTGAGGTTGCTGAGACAAATGTAAACCAGTAAAACATATGAAGAGAAACAAACCTTGAATATAAGTTCAGTTGTTTAAACATTTGACAAACTATGGTGAGGGGGTAAGAAAACACACAAATCCAGCAGCTCCTGTATTT
>NW_027102681.1:145000-150000 GCF_036373705.1 Amia ocellicauda
AGGCTAGTATGGCCGTAAGCCAGGGAGGCTCTCCCTGACGCTCTACTTAAAGGGAAGGCAATATCCGTTTCTGCCGCTCATACTTGCAGTTGAACTGTCTCTCTACTCTAAAGTCCTGGACACACCAGCGCGCCGCAGACAGTCCCTGCTAACACGAAACGTTGTGGCAACGTTGTGCGTTAGCTGGGGTGCCACACCAGACCGGAACTATATATTACAAAACGAACACATTGTCTTGATAAAACAGCTGTAATTGAGTGCCTGACACGCCAGTCAAGCGCAATCTTGAGAAGGTGTGCATTTCAGTAAGGATTTCAATTGACATGCAGTATGAAACTGAAAGGAGGTTGCATCACTATGATGCATAACATTGCATGTATTGTATTTTCAAGTGTGTGCATTCATCCTGTTGTCATTTTGTTTTGAAAGCAGAAGAATCATTCAACAGGTTGCTGAGACAAATGTAAACCAGTAAAACATATGAAGAGAAACAAACCTTGAATATAAGTTCAGTTGTTTAAACATTTGACAAACTATGGTGAGGGGGTAAGAAAACACACAAATCCAGCAGCTCCTGTATTTCAATACACCAGAACCCAATATTATTGGCGAGTCGGGTAGTCCATCTTCACAGTTCGAGGGCAGGCATCATTTCAGTAATTTCATCCCGTTGCATTCACATCCGTGCCTTGAATGAGATTGAATGTGATCTTTGCTCTCAAGTATGTTCCCAAGTTTTACACTTTCGTGCTTTGCATGAATGGGAATGGAACCGTGTGTGTTGAATGAGGCTCCTTGTGAGCACTGAACTTTGTCCGGTGGAGTTCCTTTTTGTGTTGCTGTAATTGTGTCATTTCTCGATGAGAAAGATTAGGCAACATTTAGTCACTTCTAGCCATGATGCTCAATTTATTTACGAATGTACCCTAGTTACTAGGGACCGATTACGTTGGAGAACAAGATCTATTGTATGCCTGTGTATTTGGGGAAGTCAAATCTGAAATAATGATGAAATTGCGTGTATCCAAAGTTAAAACTCGTGATTTGTCGCCCTCTGGTGTGTAAAAGATGCAAAAGCTTACAGCACCTGGTATTCCCAGGCAGTCTCCCATCCAAGTACTGACCAGGCCCGAGCCTGCTTAGCTTCCGAGATCGGACGAGATCGGGCGTTTTCAGGCTAGTATGGCCGTAAGCCAGGGAGGCTGTCCCTGACGCTCTACTTAAAGGGAAGGCAATATCCGTTTCTGCCGCTCATACTTGCAGTTGAACTGTCTCTCTACTCTAAAGTCCGGGACACACCAGCGCGCCGCAGACAGTCCCTGCTAACACGAAACGTTGTGGCAACGTTGTGCGTTAGCTGGGGTGCCACACCAGACCGGAACTATATTTTACAAAACGAACACATTGTCTTGATAATACAGCTGTAATTGAGTGCCTGACACGCCAGTCAAGCGCAATCTTGAGAAGGTGTGCATTTCAATAAGGATTTCAATTGACATGCAGTATGAAACTGAAAGGAGGTTGCATCACTATGATGCATAACATTGCATGTATTGTATTTTCAAGTGTGTGCATTCATCCTGTTGTCATTTTGTTTTGAAAGCAGAAGAATCATTTTTGCTGAGGTTGCTGAGACAAATGTAAACCAGTAAAACATATGAAGAGAAACAAACCTTGAATATAAGTTCAGTTGTTTAAACATTTGACAAACTATGGTGAGGGGGTAAGAAAACACACAAATCCAGCAGCTCCTGTATTTCAATACACCAGAACCCAATATTATTGGCGAGTCGGGTAGTCCATCTTCACAGTTCGAGGGCAGGCATCATTTCAGTAATTTCATCCCGTTGCATTCACATCCGTGCCTTGAATGAGATTGAATGTGATCTTTGCTCTCAAGTATGTTCCCAAGTTTTACACTTTCGTGCTTTGCATGAATGGGAATGGAACCGTGTGTGTTGAATGAGGCTCCTTGTGAGCACTGAACTTTGTCCGGTGGAGTTCCTTTTTGTGTTGCTGTAATTGTGTCATTTCTCGATGAGAAAGATTAGGCAACATTTAGTCACTTCTAGCCATGATGCTCAATTTATTTACGAATGTACCCTAGTTACTAGGGACCGATTACGTTGGAGAACAAGATCTATTGTATGCCTGTGTATTTGGGGAAGTCAAATCTGAAATAATGATGAAATTGCGTGTATCCAAAGTTAAAACTCGTGATTTGTCGCCCTCTGGTGTGTAAAAGATGCAAAAGCTTACAGCACCTGGTATTCCCAGGCAGTCTCCCATCCAAGTACTGACCAGGCCCGAGCCTGCTTAGCTTCCGAGATCGGACGAGATCGGGCGTTTTCAGGCTAGTATGGCCGTAAGCCAGGGAGGCTGTCCCTGACGCTCTACTTAAAGGGAAGGCAATATCCGTTTCTGCCGCTCATACTTGCAGTTGAACTGTCTCTCTACTCTAAAGTCCGGGACACACCAGCGCGCCGCAGACAGTCCCTGCTAACACGAAACGTTGTGGCAACGTTGTGCGTTAGCTGGGGTGCCACACCAGACCGGAACTATATTTTACAAAACGAACACATTGTCTTGATAATACAGCTGTAATTGAGTGCCTGACACGCCAGTCAAGCGCAATCTTGAGAAGGTGTGCATTTCAGTAAGGATTTCAATTGACATGCAGTATGAAACTGAAAGGAGGTTAAATCACTATGATGCATAACATTGCATGTATTGTATTTTCAAGTGTGTGCATTCATCCTGTTGTCATTTTGTTTTGAAAGCAGAAGAATCATTTTTGCTGAGGTTGCTGAGACAAATGTAAACCAGTAAAACATATGAAGAGAAACAAACCTTGAATATAAGTTCAGTTGTTTAAACATTTGACAAACTATGGTGAGGGGGTAAGAAAACACACAAATCCAGCAGCTCCTGTATTTCAATACACCAGAACCCAATATTATTGGCGAGTCGGGTAGTCCATCATCACAGTTCGAGGGCAGGCATCATTTCAGTAATTTCATCCCGTTGCATTCACATCCGTGCCTTGAATGAGATTGAATGTGATCTTTGCTCTCAAGTATGTTCCCAAGTTTTACACTTTCGTGCTTTGCATGAATGGGAATGGAACCGTGTGTGTTGAATGAGGCTCCTTGTGAGCACTGAACTTTGTCCGGTGGAGTTCCTTTTTGTGTTGCTGTAATTGTGTCATTTCTCGATGAGAAAGATTAGGCAACATTTAGTCACTTCTAGCCATGATGCTCAATTTATTTACGAATGTACCCTAGTTACTAGGGACCGTTTACGTTGGAGAACAAGATCTATTGTATGCCTGTGTATTTGGGGAAGTAAAATCTGAAATAATGATGAAATTGTGTGTATCCAAAGTTAAAACTCGTGATTTGTCGCCCTCTGGTGTGTAAAAGGTGCAAAAGCTTACAGCACCTGGTATTCCCAGGCGGTCTCCCATCCAAGTACTGACCAGGCCCGAGCCCGCTTGGCTTCCGAGATCGGATGAGATCGGGCGTATTCAGGCTAGTATGGCCGTAAGCCAGGGAGGCTGTCCCTGACGCTCTACTTAAAGGGAAGGCAATATCCGTTTCTGCCGTTCATACTTACAGTTGAACTGTCTCTCTACTCTAAAGCCCGGGACACACCAGCGCGCCGCAGCCAGCCCCTGCTAACACGCCACGTTGTGGCAACATTGTGGCAATGTTGTGCGTTAGCTGGGGTGCCACACCAGACCGGAACTATATATTACAAAACGAACACATTGTCTTGATAAAACAGCTGTGATTGAGTGCCTGACACGCCAGTCAAGCGCAATCTTGAGAAGGTGTGCATTTCAGTAAGGATTTCAATTGACATGCAGTATGAAACTGAAAGGAGGTTGCATCACTATGATGCATAACATTGCATGTATTGTATTTTCAAGTGTGTGCATTCATCCTGTTGTCATTTTGTTTTGAAAGCAGAAGAATCATTCAACAGGTTGCTGAGACAAATGTAAACCAGTAAAACATATGAAGAGAAACAAACCTTGAATATAAGTTCAGTTGTTTAAACATTTGACAAACTATGGTGAGGGGGTAAGAAAACACACAAATCCAGCAGCTCCTGTATTTCAATACACCAGAACCCAATATTATTGGCGAGTCGGGTAGTCCATCATCACAGTTCGAGGGCAGGCATCATTTCAGTAATTTCATCCCGTTGCATTCACATCCGTGCCTTGAATGAGATTGAATGTGATCTTTGCTCTCAAGTATGTTCCCAAGTTTTACACTTTCGTGCTTTGCATGAATGGGAATGGAACCGTGTGTGTTGAATGAGGCTCCTTGTGAGCACTGAACTTTGTCCGGTGGAGTTCCTTTTTGTGTTGCTGTAATTGTGTCATTTCTCGATGAGAAAGATTAGGCAACATTTAGTCACTTCTAGCCATGATGCTCAATTTATTTACGAATGTACCCTAGTTACTAGGGACCGTTTACGTTGGAGAACAAGATCTATTGTATGCCTGTGTATTTGGGGAAGTCAAATCTGAAATAATGATGAAATTGCGTGTATCCAAAGTTAAGACTCGTGATTTGTCGCCCTCTGGTGTGTAAAAGATGCAAAAGCTTACAGCACCTGGTATTCCCAGGCGGTCTCCCATCCAAGTACTGACCAGGCCCGAGCCTGCTTAGCTTCCGAGATTGGACGAGATCGGGCGTATTCAGGCTAGTATGGCCGAAAGCCAGGGAGGTTGTCCCTGACGCTCTACTTAAAGGGAAGGCAATATCCGTTTCTGCCGCTCATACTTGCAGTTGAACTGTCTCTCTACTCTAAAGTCCGGGACACACCAGCGCGCCGCAGACAGTCCCTGCTAACACGAAACGTTGTGGCAACGTTGTGCGTTAGCTGGGGTGCCACACCAGACCGGAACTATATTTTACAAAACGAACACATTGTCTTGATAATACAGCTGTAATTGAGTGCCTGACACGCCAGTCAAGCGCAATCTT
>NW_027102681.1:155000-157500 GCF_036373705.1 Amia ocellicauda
ACACCAGAACCCAATATTATTGGCGAGTCGGGTAGTCCATCATCACAGTTCGAGGGCAGGCATCATTTCAGTAATTTCATCCCGTTGCATTCACATCCGTGCCTTGAATGAGATTGAATGTGATCTTTGCTCTCAAGTATGTTCCCAGGTTTTACACTTTCGTGCTTTGCATGAATGGGAATGGAACCGTGTGTGTTGAATGAGGCTCCTTGTGAGCACTGAACTTTGTCCGGTGGAGTTCCTTTTTGTGTTGCTGTAATTGTGTCATTTCTCGATGAGAAAGATTAGGCAACATTTAGTCACTTCTAGCCATGATGCTCAATTTATTTACGAATGTACCCTAGTTACTAGGGACCGTTTACGTTGGAGAACAAGATCTATTGTATGCCTGTGTATTTGGGGAAGTCAAATCTGAAATAATGATGAAATTGCGTGTATCCAAAGTTAAAACTCGTGATTTGTCGCCCTCTGGTGTGTAAAAGATGCCAAAGCCAACAGCACCTGGTATTCCCAGGCGGTCTCCCATCCAAGTACTGACCAGGCCCGAGCCTGCTTAGCTTCCGAGATCGGACGAGATCGGGCGTATTCAGGCTAGTATGGCCGTAAGCCAGGAAGGCTGTCCCTGACGCTCTACTTAAAGGGAAGGCAATATCCGTTTCTGCTGTTCATACTTACAGTTGAACTGTCTCTCTACTCTAAAGCCCGGGACACACCAGCGCGCCGCAGACAGTCTCTGCTAACACGCCACGTTGTGGCAACATTGTGGCAATGTTGTGCGTTAGCTGGGGTGCCACACCAGACCGGAACTATATATTACAAAACGAACACATTCTCTTGATAAAACAGCTGTAATTGAGTGCCTGACACGCCAGTCAAGCGCAATCTTGAGTAGGTGTGCATTTCAGTAAGGATTTCAATTGACATGCAGTATGAAACTGAAAGGAGGTTGCATCACTATGATGCATAACATTGCATGTATTGTATTTTCAAGTGTGTGCATTCATCCTGTTGTCATTTTGTTTTGAAAGCAGAAGAATCATTCAACAGGTTGCTGAGACAAATGTAAACCAGTAAAACATATGAAGAGAAACAAACCTTGAATATAAGTTCAGTTGTTTAAACATTTGACAAACTATGGTGAGGGGGTAAGAAAACACACAAATCCAGCAGCTCCTGTATTTCAATACACCAGAACCCAATATTATTGGCGAGTCGGGTAGTCCATCATCACAGTTCGAGGGCAGGCATCATTTCAGTAATTTCATCCCGTTGCATTCACATCCGTGCCTTGAATGAGATTGAATGTGATCTTTGCTCTCAAGTATGTTCCCAAGTTTTACACTTTCGTGCTTTGCATGAATGGGAATGGAACCGTGTGTGTTGAATGAGGCTCCTTGTGAGCACTGAACTTTGTCCGGTGGAGTTCCTTTTTGTGTTGCTGTAATTGTGTCATTTCTCGATGAGAAAGATTAGGCAACATTTAGTCACTTCTAGCCATGATGCTCAATTTATTTACGAATGTACCCTAGTTACTAGGGACCGTTTACGTTGGAGAACAAGATCTATTGTATGCCTGTGTATTTGGGGAAGTCAAATCTGAAATAATGATGAAATTGCGTGTATCCAAAGTTAAAACTCGTGATTTGTCGCCCTCTGGTGTGTAAAAGATGCAAAAGCTTACAGCACCTGGTATTCCCAGGCGGTCTCCCATCCAAGTACTGACCAGGCCCGAGCCTGCTTGGCTTCCGAGATCGGACGAGATCGGGCGTATTCAGGCTAGTATGGCCGTAAGCCAGGAAGGCTGTCCCTGACGCTCTACTTAAAGGGAAGGCAATATCCGTTTCTGCTGTTCATACTTACAGTTGAACTGTCTCTCTACTCTAAAGCCCGGGACACACCAGCGCGCCGCAGACAGTCCCTGCTAACACGCCACGTTGTGGCAACATTGTGGCAACGTTGTGCGTTAGCTGGGGTGCCACACCAGACCGGAACTATATATTACAAAACGAACACATTCTCTTGATAAAACAGCTGTAATTGAGTGCCTGACACGCCAGTCAAGCGCAATCTTGAGAAGGTGTGCATTTCAGTAAGGATTTCAATTGACATGCAGTATGAAACTGAAAGGAGGTTGCATCACTATGATGCATAACATTGCATGTATTGTATTTTCAAGTGTGTGCATTCATCCTGTTGTCATTTTGTTTTGAAAGCAGAAGAATCATTCAACAGGTTGCTGAGACAAATGTAAACCAGTAAAACATATGAAGAGAAACAAACCTTGAATATAAGTTCAGTTGTTTAAACATTTGACAAACTATGGTGAGGGGGTTAGAAAACACACAAATCCAGCAGCTCCTGTATTTCAATACACCAGAACCCAATATTATTGGCGAGTCGGGAAGTCCATCTTCACAGTTCGAGGGCAGGCATCATTTCAGTAATTTCATCAAGTTGCATTCACATTCGTGCCTTGAATGAGATTGAATGTGATCTTTGC
>NW_027102681.1:160000-187500 GCF_036373705.1 Amia ocellicauda
GATTAGGCAACATTTAGTCACTTCTAGCCATGATGCTCAATTTATTTACGAATGTACCCTAGTTACTAGGGACCGTTTACGTTGGAGAACAAGATCTATTGTATGCCTGTGTATTTGGGGAAGTCAAATCTGAAATAATGATGAAATTGCGTGTATCCAAAGTTAAAACTCGTGATTTGTCGCCCTCTGGTGTGTAAAAGATGCCAAAGCCTACAGCACCTGGTATTCCCAGGCGGTCTCCCATGCAAGTACTGACCAGGCCCGAGCCTGCTTAGCTTCCGAGATCGGACGAGATCGGGCGTATTCAGGCTAGTATGGCCGTAAGCCAGGAAGGCTGTCCCTGACGCTCTACTTAAAGGGAAGGCAATATCCGTTTCTGCCGTTCATACTTACAGTTGAACTGTCTCTCTACTCTAAAGCCCGGGACACACCAGCGCACCGCAGACAGTCCCTGCTAACACGCCACGTTGTGGCAACATTGTGGCAACGTTGTGCGTTAGCTGGGGTGCCACACCAGACCGGAACTATATATTACAAAACGAACACATTCTCTTGATAAAACAGCTGTAATTGAGTGCCTGACACGCCAGTCAAGCGCAATCTTGAGAAGGTGTGCATTTCAGTAAGGATTTCAATTGACATGCAGTATGAAACTGAAAGGAGGTTGCATCACTATGATGCATAACATTGCATGTATTGTGTTTTCAAGTGTGTGCATTCATCCTGTTGTCATTTTGTTTTGAAAGCAGAAGAATCATTCAACAGGTTGCTGAGACAAATGTAAACCAGTAAAACATATGAAGAGAAACAAACCTTGAATATAAGTTCAGTTGTTTAAACATTTGACAAACTATGGTGAGGGGGTAAGAAAACACACAAATCCAGCAGCTCCTGTATTTCAATACACCAGAACCCAATATTATTGGCGAGTCGGGTAGTCCATCATCACAGTTCGAGGGCAGGCATCATTTCAGTAATTTCATCCCGTTGCATTCACATCCGTGCCTTGAATGAGATTGAATGTGATCTTTGCTCTCAAGTATGTTCCCAAGTTTTACACTTTCGTGCTTTGCATGAATGGGAATGGAACCGTGTGTGTTGAATGAGGCTCCTTGTGAGCACTGAACTTTGTCCGGTGGAGTTCCTTTTTGTGTTGCTGTAATTGTGTCATTTCTCGATGAGAAAGATTAGGCAACATTTAGTCACTTCTAGCCATGATGCTCAATTTATTTACGAATGTACCCTAGTTACTAGGGACCGTTTACGTTGGAGAACAAGATCTATTGTATGCCTGTGTATTTGGGGAAGTCAAATCTGAAATAATGATGAAATTGCGTGTATCCAAAGTTAAAACTCGTGATTTGTCGCCCTCTGGTGTGTAAAAGATGCAAAAGCTTACAGCACCTGTTATTCCCAGGCGGTCTCCCATCCAAGTACTGACCAGGCCCGAGCCTGCTTGGCTTCCGAGATCGGACGAGATCGGGCGTATTCAGGCTAGTATGGCCGTAAGCCAGGGAGGCTCTCCCTGACGCTCTACTTAAAGGGAAGGCAATATCCGTTTCTGCCGCTCATACTTGCAGTTGAACTGTCTCTCTACTCTAAAGTCCGGGACACACCAGCGCGCCGCAGACAGTCCCTGCTAACACGAAACGTTGTGGCAACGTTGTGCGTTAGCTGGGGTGCCACACCAGACCGGAACTATATATTACAAAACGAACACATTGTCTTGATAAAACAGCTGTAATTGAGTGCCTGACACGCCAGTCAAGCGCAATCTTGAGAAGGTGTGCATTTCAGTAAGGATTTCAATTGACATGCAGTATGAAACTGAAAGGAGGTTGCATCACTATGATGCATAACATTGCATGTATTGTATTTTCAAGTGTGTGCATTCATCCTGTTGTCATTTTGTTTTGAAAGCAGAAGAATCATTCAACAGGTTGCTGAGACAAATGTAAACCAGTAAAACATATGAAGAGAAACAAACCTTGAATATAAGTTCAGTTGTTTAAACATTTGACAAACTATGGTGAGGGGGTAAGAAAACACACAAATCCAGCAGCTCCTGTATTTCAATACACCAGAACCCAATATTATTGGCGAGTCGGGTAGTCCATCATCACAGTTCAAGGGCAGGCATCATTTCAGTAATTTCATCCCGTTGCATTCACATCCGTGCCTTGAATGAGATTGAATGTGATCTTTGCTCTCAAGTATGTTCCCAAGTTTTACACTTTCGTGCTTTGCATGAATGGGAATGGAACCGTGTGTGTTGAATGAGGCTCCTTGTGAGCACTGAACTTTGTCCGGTGGAGTTCCTTTTTGTGTTGCTGTAATTGTGTCATTTCTCGATGAGAAAGATTAGGCAACATTTAGTCACTTCTAGCCATGATGCTCAATTTATTTACGAATGTACCCTAGTTACTAGGGACCGTTTACGTTGGAGAACAAGATCTATTGTATGCCTGTGTATTTGGGGAAGTCAAATCTGAAATAATGATGAAATTGCGTGTATCCAAAGTTAAAACTCGTGATTTGTCGCCCTCTGGTGTGTAAAAGATGCAAAAGCTTACAGCACCTGGTATTCCCAGGCAGTCTCCCATCCAAGTACTGACCAGGCCCGAGCCTGCTTAGCTTCCGAGATCGGACGAGATCGGGCGTATTCAGGCTAGTATGGCCGTAAGCCAGGGAGGCTGTCCCTGACGCTCTACTTAAAGGGAAGGCAATATCCGTTTCTGCCGCTCATACTTGCAGTTGAACTGTCTCTCTACTCTAAAGTCCGGGACACACCAGCGCGCCGCAGACAGTCCCTGCTAACACGAAACGTTGTGGCAACGTTGTGCGTTAGCTGGGGTGCCACACCAGACCGGAACTATATTTTACAAAACGAACACATTGTCTTGATAATACAGCTGTAATTGAGTGCCTGACACGCCAGTCAAGCGCAATCTTGAGAAGGTGTGCATTTCAATAAGGATTTCAATTGACATGCAGTATGAAACTGAAAGGAGGTTGCATCACTATGATGCATAACATTGCATGTATTGTATTTTCAAGTGTGTGCATTCATCCTGTTGTCATTTTGTTTTGAAAGCAGAAGAATCATTTTTGCTGAGGTTGCTGAGACAAATGTAAACCAGTAAAACATATGAAGAGAAACAAACCTTGAATATAAGTTCAGTTGTTTAAACATTTGACAAACTATGGTGAGGGGGTAAGAAAACACACAAATCCAGCAGCTCCTGTATTTCAATACACCAGAACCCAATATTATTGGCGAGTCGGGTAGTCCATCATCACAGTTCGAGGGCAGGCATCATTTCAGTAATTTCATCCCGTTGCATTCACATCCGTGCCTTGAATGAGATTGAATGTGATCTTTGTTCTCAAGTATGTTCCCAAGTTTTACACTTTCGTGCTTTGCATGAATGGGAATGGAACCGTGTGTGTTGAATGAGGCTCCTTGTGAGCACTGAACTTTGTCCGGTGGAGTTCCTTTTTGTGTTGCTGTAATTGTGTCATTTCTCGATGAGAAAGATTAGGCAACATTTAGTCACTTCTAGCCATGATGCTCAATTTATTTACGAATGTACCCTAGTTACTAGGGACCGTTTACGTAGGAGAACAAGATCTATTGTATGCCTGTGTATTTGGGGAAGTCAAATCTGAAATAATGATGAAATTGCGTGTATCCAAAGTTAAAACTCGTGATTTGTCGCCCTCTGGAGTGTAAAAGATGCAAAAGCTTACAGCACCTGGTATTCCCAGGCGGTCTCCCATCCAAGTACTGACCAGGCCCGAGCCTGCTTAGCTTCCGAGATCTGACGAGATCGGGCGTATTCAGGATAGTATGGCCGTAAGCCAGGGAGGCTGTCCCTGACGCTCTACTTAAAGGGAAGGCAATATCCGTTTCTGCCGTTCATACTTACAGTTGAACTGTCTCTCTACTCTAAAGCCCGGGACACACCAGCGCGCCGCAGACAGTCCCTGCTAACACGCCACGTTGTGGCAACATTGTGGCAACGTTGTGCGTTAGCTGGGGTGCCACACCAGACCGGAACTATATTTTACAAAACGAACACATTGTCTTGATAATACAGCTGTAATTGAGTGCCTGACACGCCAGTCAAGCGCAATCTTGAGAAGGTGTGCATTTCAGTAAGGATTTCAATTGACATGCAGTATGAAACTGAAATGAGGTTGCATCACTATGATGCATAACATTGCATGTATTGTATTTTCAAGTGTGTACATTCATCCTGTTGTCATTTTGTTTTGAAAGCAGAAGAATCATTCAACAGGTTGCTGAGACAAATGTAAACCAGTAAAACATATGAAGAGAAACAAACCTTGAATATAAGTTCAGTTGTTTAAACATTTGACAAACTATGGTGAGGGGGTAAGAAAACACACAAATCCAGCAGCTCCTGTATTTCAATACACCAGAACCCAATATTATTGGCGAGTCGGGTAGTCCATCATCACAGTTCGAGGGCAGGCATCATTTCAGTAATTTCATCCCGTTGCATTCACATCCGTGCCTTGAATGAGATTGAATGTGATCTTTGCTCTCAAGTATTTTCCCAAGTTTTACACTTTCGTGCTTTGCATGAATGGGAATGGAACCGTGTGTGTTGAATGAGGCTCCTTGTGAGCACTGAACTTTGTCCGGTGGAGTTCCTTTTTGTGTTGGTGTAATTGTGTCATTTCTCGATGAGAAAGATTAGGCAACATTTAGTCACTTCTAGCCATGATGCTCAATTTATTTACGAATGTACACTAGTTACTAGGGACCGTTTACGTTGGAGAACAAGATCTATTGTATGCCTGTGTATTTGGGGAAGTCAAATCTGAAATAATGATGAAATTGCGTGTATCCAAAGTTAAAACTCGTGATTTGTCGCCCTCTGGTGTGTAAAAGATGCAAAAGCTTACAGCACCTGGTATTCCCAGGCAGTCTCCCATCCAAGTACTGACCAGGCCCGAGCCTGCTTAGCTTCCGAGATCGGACGAGATCGGGCGTATTCAGGCTAGTATGGCCGTAAGCCAGGGAGGCTGTCCCTGACGCTCTACTTAAAGGGAAGGCAATATCCGTTTCTGCCGCTCATACTTGCAGTTGAACTGTCTCTCTACTCTAAAGTCCGGGACACACCAGCGCGCCGCAGACAGTCCCTGCTAACACGAAACGTTGTGGCAACGTTGTGCGTTAGCTGGGGTGCCACACCAGACCGGAACTATATTTTACAAAACGAACACATTGTCTTGATAATACAGCTGTAATTGAGTGCCTGACACGCCAGTCAAGCGCAATCTTGAGAAGGTGTGCATTTCAATAAGGATTTCAATTGACATGCAGTATGAAACTGAAAGGAGGTTGCATCACTATGATGCATAACATTGCATGTATTGTATTTTCAAGTGTGTGCATTCATCCTGTTGTCATTTTGTTTTGAAAGCAGAAGAATCATTTTTGCTGAGGTTGCTGAGACAAATGTAAACCAGTAAAACATATGAAGAGAAACAAACCTTGAATATAAGTTCAGTTGTTTAAACATTTGACAAACTATGGTGAGGGGGTAAGAAAACACACAAATCCAGCAGCTCCTGTATTTCAATACACCAGAACCCAATATTATTGGCGAGTCGGGTAGTCCATCATCACAGTTCGAGGGCAGGCATCATTTCAGTAATTTCATCCCGTTGCATTCACATCCGTGCCTTGAATGAGATTGAATGTGATCTTTGTTCTCAAGTATGTTCCCAAGTTTTACACTTTCGTGCTTTGCATGAATGGGAATGGAACCGTGTGTGTTGAATGAGGCTCCTTGTGAGCACTGAACTTTGTCCGGTGGAGTTCCTTTTTGTGTTGCTGTAATTGTGTCATTTCTCGATGAGAAAGATTAGGCAACATTTAGTCACTTCTAGCCATGATGCTCAATTTATTTACGAATGTACCCTAGTTACTAGGGACCGTTTACGTAGGAGAACAAGATCTATTGTATGCCTGTGTATTTGGGGAAGTCAAATCTGAAATAATGATGAAATTGCGTGTATCCAAAGTTAAAACTCGTGATTTGTCGCCCTCTGGAGTGTAAAAGATGCAAAAGCTTACAGCACCTGGTATTCCCAGGCGGTCTCCCATCCAAGTACTGACCAGGCCCGAGCCTGCTTAGCTTCCGAGATCTGACGAGATCGGGCGTATTCAGGATAGTATGGCCGTAAGCCAGGGAGGCTGTCCCTGACGCTCTACTTAAAGGGAAGGCAATATCCGTATCTGCCGTTCATACTTACAGTTGAACTGTCTCTCTACTCTAAAGCCCGGGACACACCAGCGCGCCGCAGACAGTCCCTGCTAACACGCCACGTTGTGGCAACATTGTGGCAACGTTGTGCGTTAGCTGGGGTGACACACCAGACCGGAACTATATTTTACAAAACGAACACATTGTCTTGATAATACAGCTGTAATTGAGTGCCTGACACGCCAGTCAAGCGCAATCTTGAGAAGGTGTGCATTTCAGTAAGGATTTCAATTGACATGCAGTATGAAACTGAAATGAGGTTGCATCACTATGATGCATAACATTGCATGTATTGTATTTTCAAGTGTGTACATTCATCCTGTTGTCATTTTGTTTTGAAAGCAGAAGAATCATTCAACAGGTTGCTGAGACAAATGTAAACCAGTAAAACATATGAAGAGAAACAAACCTTGAATATAAGTTCAGTTGTTTAAACATTTGACAAACTATGGTGAGGGGGTAAGAAAACACACAAATCCAGCAGCTCCTGTATTTCAATACACCAGAACCCAATATTATTGGCGAGTCGGGTAGTCCATCATCACAGTTCGAGGGCAGGCATCATTTCAGTAATTTCATCCCGTTGCATTCACATCCGTGCCTTGAATGAGATTGAATGTGATCTTTGCTCTCAAGTATTTTCCCAAGTTTTACACTTTCGTGCTTTGCATGAATGGGAATGGAACCGTGTGTGTTGAATGAGGCTCCTTGTGAGCACTGAACTTTGTCCGGTGAAGTTCCTTTTTGTGTTGGTGTAATTGTGTCATTTCTCGATGAGAAAGATTAGGCAACATTTAGTCACTTCTAGCCATGATGCTCAATTTATTTACGAATGTACACTAGTTACTAGGGACCGTTTACGTTGGAGAACAAGATCTATTGTATGCCTGTGTATTTGGGGAAGTCAAATCTGAAATAATGATGAAATTGCGTGTATCCAAAGTTAAAACTCGTGATTTGTCGCCCTTTGGTGTGTAAAAGATGCAAAAGCTTACAGCACCTGGTATTCCCAGGGGGTCTCCCATCCAAGTACTGACCAGGCCCGAGCCTGCTTAGCTTCCGAGATCGGACGAGATCGGGCGTATTCAGGCTAGTATGGCCGTAAGCCAGGGAGGCTGTCCCTGACGCGCTACTTAAAGGGAAGGCAATATCCGTTTCTGCCGTTCATACTTACAGTTGAACTGTCTCTCTACTCTAAAGCCCGGGACACACCAGCGCGCCGCAGACAGTCCCTGCTAACACGCCACGTTGTGGCAACATTGTGGCAACGTTGTGCGTTAGCTGGGGTGCCACACCAGACCGGAACTATATATTACAAAACGAACACATTGTCTTGATAAAACAGCTGTAATTGAGTGCCTGACACGCCAGTCAAGCGCAATCTTGAGAAGGTGTGCATTTCAGTAAGGATTTCAATTGACATGCAGTATGAAACTGAAAGGAGGTTGCATCACTATGATGCATAACATTGCATGTATTGTATTTTCAAGTGTGTGCATTCATCCTGTTGTCATTTTGTTTTGAAAGCAGAAGAATCATTCAACAGGTTGCTGAGACAAATGTAAACCAGTAAAACATATGAAGAGAAACAAACCTTGAATATAAGTTCAGTTGTTTAAACATTTGACAAACTATGGTGAGGGGGTAAGAAAACACACAAATCCAGCAGCTCCTGTATTTCAATACACCAGAACCCAATATTATTGGCGAGTCGGGTAGTCCATCATCACAGTTCGAGGGCAGGCATCATTTCAGTAATTTCATCCCGTTGCATTCACATCCGTGCCTTGAATGAGATTGAATGTGATCTTTGCTCTCAAGTATTTTCCCAAGTTTTACACTTTCGTGCTTTGCATGAATGGGAATGGAACCGTGTGTGTTGAATGAGGCTCCTTGTGAGCACTGAACTTTGTCCGGTGGAGTTCCTTTTTGTGTTGGTGTAATTGTGTCATTTCTCGATGAGAAAGATTAGGCAACATTTAGTCACTTCTAGCCATGATGCTCAATTTATTTACGAATGTACACTAGTTACTAGGGACCGTTTACGTTGGAGAACAAGATCTATTGTATGCCTGTGTATTTGGGGAAGTCAAATCTGAAATAATGATGAAATTGCGTGTATCCAAAGTTAAAACTCGTGATTTGTCGCCCTTTGGTGTGTAAAAGATGCAAAAGCTTACAGCACCTGGTATTCCCAGGGGGTCTCCCATCCAAGTACTGACCAGGCCCGAGCCTGCTTAGCTTCCGAGATCGGACGAGATCGGGCGTATTCAGGCTAGTAAGGCCGTAAGCCAGGGAGGCTGTCCCTGACGCGCTACTTAAAGGGAAGGCAATATCCGTTTCTGCCGTTCATACTTACAGTTGAACTGTCTCTCTACTCTAAAGCCCGGGACACACCAGCGCGCCGCAGACAGTCCCTGCTAACAAGCCACGTTGTGGCAACATTGTGGCAACGTTGTGCGTTAGCTGGGGTGCCACACCAGACCGGAACTATATATTACAAAACGAACACATTGTCTTGATAAAACAGCTGTAATTGAGTGCCTGACACGCCAGTCAAGCGCAATCTTGAGAAGGTGTGCATTTCAGTAAGGATTTCAATTGACATGCAGTATGAAACTGAAAGGAGGTTGCATCACTATGATGCATAACATTGCATGTATTGTATTTTCAAGTGTGTGCATTCATCCTGTTGTCATTTTGTTTTGAAAGCAGAAGAATCATTCAACAGGTTGCTGAGACAAATGTAAACCAGTAAAACATATGAAGAGAAACAAACCTTGAATATAAGTTCAGTTGTTTAAACATTTGACAAACTATGGTGAGGGGGTAAGAAAACACACAAATCCAGCAGCTCCTGTATTTCAATACACCAGAACCCAATATTATTGGCGAGTCGGGTAGTCCATCATCACAGTTCGAGGGCAGGCATCATTTCAGTAATTTCATCCCGTTGCATTTACATCCGTGCCTTGAATGAGATTGAATGTGATCTTTGCTCTCAAGTATTTTCCCAAGTTTTACACTTTCGTGCTTTGCATGAATGGGAATGGAACCGTGTGTGTTGAATGAGGCTCCTTGTGAGCACTGAACTTTGTCCGGTGGAGTTCCTTTTTGTGTTGGTGTAATTGTGTCATTTCTCGATGAGAAAGATTAGGCAACATTTAGTCACTTCTAGCCATGATGCTCAATTTATTTACGAATGTACACTAGTTACTAGGGACCGTTTACGTTGGAGAACAGGATCTATTGTATGCCTGTGTATTTGGGGAAGTCAAATCTGAAATAATGATGAAATTGCGTGTATCCAAAGTTAAAACTCGTGATTTGTCGCCCTTTGGTGTGTAAAAGATGCAAAAGCTTACAGCACCTGGTATTCCCAGGGGGTCTCCCATCCAAGTACTGACCAGGCCCGAGCCTGCTTAGCTTCCGAGATCGGACGAGATCGGGCGTATTCAGGCTAGTATGGCCGTAAGCCAGGGAGGCTGTCCCTGACGCGCTACTTAAAGGGAAGGCAATATCCGTTTCTGCCGTTCATACTTACAGTTGAACTGTCTCTCTACTCTAAAGCCCGGGACACACCAGCGCGCCGCAGACAGTCCCTGCTAACACGCCACGTTGTGGCAACATTGTGGCAACGTTGTGCGTTAGCTGGGGTGCCACACCAGACCGGAACTATATATTACAAAACGAACACATTGTCTTGATAAAACAGCTGTAATTGAGTGCCTGACACGCCAGTCAAGCGCAATCTTGAGAAGGTGTGCATTTCAGTAAGGATTTCAATTGACATGCAGTATGAAACTGAAAGGAGGTTGCATCACTATGATGCATAACATTGCATGTATTGTATTTTCAAGTGTGTGCATTCATCCTGTTGTCATTTTGTTTTGAAAGCAGAAGAATCATTCAACAGGTTGCTGAGACAAATGTAAACCAGTAAAACATATGAAGAGAAACAAACCTTGAATATAAGTTCAGTTGTTTAAACATTTGACAAACTATGGTGAGGGGGTAAGAAAACACACAAATCCAGCAGCTCCTGTATTTCAATACACCAGAACCCAATATTATTGGCGAGTCGGGTAGTCCATCATCACAGTTCGAGGGCAGGCATCATTTCAGTAATTTCATCCCGTTGCATTCACATCCGTGCCTTGAATGAGATTGAATGTGATCTTTGCTCTCAAGTATGTTCCCAAGTTTTACACTTTCGTGCTTTGCATGAATGGGAATGGAACCGTGTGTGTTGAATGAGGCTCCTTGTGAGCACTGAACTTTGTCCGGTGGAGTTCCTTTTTGTGTTGCTGTAATTGTGTCATTTCTCGATGAGAAAGATTAGGCAACATTTAGTCACTTCTAGCCATGATGCTCAATTTATTTACGAATGTACCCTAGTTACTAGGGACCGTTTACGTTGGAGAACAAGATCTATTGTATGCCTGTGTATTTGGGGAAGTCAAATGTGAAATAATGATGAAATTGCGTGTATCCAAAGTTAAAACTCGTGATTTGTCGCCCTCTGGTGTGTAAAAGATGCAAAAGCTTACAGCACCTGGTATTCCCAGGCGGTCTCCCATCCAAGTACTGACCAGGCCCGAGCCTGCTTAGCTTCCGAGATCGGACGAGATCGGGCGTATTCAGGCTAGTATGGCCGTAAGCCAGGGAGGGTGTCCCTGACGCTCTACTTAAAGGGAAGGCAATATCCGTTTCTGCCGCTCATACTTGCAGTTGAACTGTCTCTCTACTCTAAAGTCCGGGACACACCAGCGCGCCGCAGACAGTCCCTGCTAACACGAAACGTTGTGGCAACGTTGTGCGTTAGCTGGGGTGCCACACCAGACCGGAACTATATATTACAAAACGAACACATTGTCTTGATAATACAGCTGTAATTGAGTGCCTGACACGCCAGTCAAGCGCAATCTTGAGAAGGTGTGCATTTCAGTAAGGATTTCAATTGACATGCAGTATGAAACTGAAAGGAGGTTGCATCACTATGATGCATAACATTGCATGTATTGTATTTTCAAGTGTGTGCATTCATCCTGTTGTCATTTTGTTTTGAAAGCAGAAGAATCATTCTTGCTGAGGTTGCTGAGACAAATGTAAACCAGTAAAACATATGAAGAGAAACAAACCTTGAATATAAGTTCAGTTGTTTAAACATTTGACAAACTATGGTGAGGGGGTAAGAAAACACACAAATCCAGCAGCTCCTGTATTTCAATACACCAGAACCCAATATTATTGGCGAGTCGGGTAGTCCATCATCACAGTTCGAGGGCAGGCATCATTTCAGTAATTTCATCCCGTTGCATTCACATCCGTGCCTTGAATGAGATTGAATGTGATCTTTGCTCTCAAGTATGTTCCCAAGTTTTACACTTTCGTGCTTTGCATGAATGGGAATGGAACCGTGTGTGTTGAATGAGGCTCCTTGTGAGCACTGAACTTTGTCCGGTGGAGTTCCTTTTTGTGTTGCTGTAATTGTGTCATTTCTCGATGAGAAAGATTAGGCAACATTTAGTCACTTCTAGCCATGATGCTCAATTTATTTACGAATGTACCCTAGTTACTAGGGACCGTTTACGTTGGAGAACAAGATCTATTGTATGCCTGTGTATTTGGGGAAGTAAAATCTGAAATATTGATGAAATTGCGTGTATCCAAAGTTAAAACTCGTGATTTGTCGCCCTCTGGTGTGTAAAAGATGCAAAAGCTTACAGCACCTGGTATTCCAAGGCGGTCTCCCATCCAAGTACTGACCAGGCCCAAGCCTGCTTGACTTCCGAGATCGGACGAGATCGGGCGTATTCAGGCTAGTATGGCCGTAAGCCAGGGAGGCTGTCCCTGACGCTCTACTTAAAGGGAAGGCAATATCCGTTTCTGCCGCTCATACTTGCAGTTGAACTGTCTCTCTACTCTAAAGTCCGGGACACACCAGCGCGCCGCAGACAGTCCCTGCTAACACGCCACGTTGTGGCAACATTGTGGCAACGTTGTGCGTTAGCTGGGGTGCCACACCAGACCGGAACTATATATTACAAAACGAACACATTGTCTTGATAAAACAGCTGTAATTGAGTGCCTGACACGCCAGTCAAGCGCAATCTTGAGAAGGTGTGCATTTCAGTAAGGATTTCAATTGACATGCAGTATGAAACTGAAAGGAGGTTGCATCACTATGATGCATAACATTGCATGTATTGTATTTTCAAGTGTGTGCATTCATCCTGTTGTCATTTTGTTTTGAAAGCAGAAGAATCATTCAACAGGTTGCTGAGACAAATGTAAACCAGTAAAACATATGAAGAGAAACAAACCTTGAATATAAGTTCAGTTGTTTAAACATTTGACAAACTATGGTGAGGGGGTAAGAAAACACACAAATCCAGCAGCTCCTGTATTTCAATACACCAGAACCCAATATTATTGGCGAGTCGGGTAGTCCATCATCACAGTTCGAGGGCAGGCATCATTTCAGTAATTTCATCCCGTTGCATTCACATCCGTGCCTTGAATGAGATTGAATGTGATCTTTGCTCTCAAGTATGTTCCCAAGTTTTACACTTTCGTGCTTTGCATGAATGGGAATGGAACCGTGTGTGTTGAATGAGGCTCCTTGTGAGCACTGAACTTTGTCCGGTGGAGTTCCTTTTTGTGTTGCTGATATTGTGTCATTTCTCGATGAGAAAGATTAGGCAACATTTAGTCACTTCTAGCCATGATGCTCAATTTATTTACGAATGTACACTAGTTACTAGGGACCGTTTACGTTGGAGAACAAGATCTATTGTATGCCTGTGTATTTGGGGAAGTCAAATCTGAAATAATGATGAAATTGCGTGTATCCAAAGTTAAAACTTGTGATTTGTCGCCCTTTGGTGTGTAAAAGATGCAAAAGCTTACAGCACCTGGTATTCCCAGGCGGTCTCCCATCCAAGTACTGACCAGGCCCGAGCCTGCTTAGCTTCCGAGATCGGACGAGATCGGGCGTATTCAGGCTAGTATGGCCGTAAGCCAGGGAGGCTGTCCCTGATGCTGTACTTAAAGGGAAGGCAATATCCGTTTCTGCCGTTCATACTTACAGTTGAACTGTCTCTCTACTCTAAAGCCCGGGACACAGCAGCGCGCCGCAGACAGTCCCTGCTAACATGCCACGTTGTGGCAACATTGTGGCAACGTTGTGCGTTAGCTGGGGTGCCACACCAGACCGGAACTATATTTTACAAAAAAAACACATTGTCTTGATAAAACAGCTGTAATTGAGTGCCTGACACGCCAGTCAAGCGCAATCTTGAGAAGGTGTGCATTTCAGTAAGGATTTCAATTGACATGCAGTATGAAACTGAAAGGAGGTTGCATCACTATGATGCATAACATTGCATGTATTGTATTTTCAAGTGTGTGCATTCATCCTGTTGTCATTTTGTTTTGAAAGCAGAAGAATCATTCAACAGGTTGCTGAGACAAATGTAAACCAGTAAAACATATGAAGAGAAACAAACCTTGAATATAAGTTCAGTTGTTTAAACATTTGACAAACTATGGTGAGGGGGTAAGAAAACACACAAATCCAGCAGCTCCTGTATTTCAATACACCAGAACCCAATATTATTGGCGAGTCGGGTAGTCCATCATCACAGTTCGAGGGCAGGCATCATTTCAGTAATTTCATCCCGTTGCATTCACATCCGTGCCTTGAATGAGATTGAATGTGATCTTTGCTCTCAAGTATGTTCCCAAGTTTTACACTTTCGTGCTTTGCATGAATGGGAATGGAACCGTGTGTGTTGAATGAGGCTCCTTGTGAGCACTGAACTTTGTCCGGTGGAGTTCCTTTTTGTGTTGCTGTAATTGTGTCATTTCTCGATGAGAAAGATTAGGCAACATTTAGTCACTTCTAGCCATGATGCTCAATTTATTTACGAATGTACACTAGTTACTAGGGACCGTTTACGTTGGAGAACAAGATCTATTCTATGCCTGTGTATTTGGGGAAGTAAAATCTGAAATAATGATGAAATTGCGTGTATCCAAAGTTAAAACTCGTGATTTGTCGCCCTCTGGTGTGTAAAAGATGCAAAAGCTTACAGCACCTGGTATTCCCAGGCGGTCTCCCATCCAAGTACTGACCAGGCCCGAGCCTGCTTAGCTTCCGAGATCGGACGAGATCGGGCGTATTCAGGCTAGTATGGCCGTAAGCCAGGGAGGCTGTCCCTGACGCTCTACTTAAAGGGAAGGCAATATCCGTTTCTTCCGCTCATACTTGCAATTGAACTGTCTCTCTACTCTAAAGTCCGGGACACACCAGCGCGCCGCAGACAGTCCCTGCTAACACGAAACGTTGTGGCAACGTTGTGCGTTAGCTGGGGTGCCACACCAGACCGGAACTATATATTACAAAACGAACACATTGTCTTGATAAAACAGCTGTAATTGAGTGCCTGACACGCCAGTCAAGCGCAATCTTGAGAAGGTGTGCATTTCAGTAAGGATTTCAATTGACATGCAGTATGAAACTGAAAGGAGGTTGCATCACTATGATGCATAACATTGCATGTATTGTATTTTCAAGTGTGTGCATTCATCCTGTTTCTTTTTTTTTTGAAAGCAGAAGAATCATTCAACAGGTTGCTGAGACAAATGTAAACCAGTAAAACATATGAAGAGAAACAAACCTTGAATATAAGTTCAGTTGTTTAAACATTTGACAAACTATGGTGAGGGGGTAAGAAAACACACAAATCCAGCAGCTCCTGTATTTCAATACACCAGAACCCAATATTATTGGCGAGTCGGGTAGTCCATCATCACAGTTCGAGGGCAGGCATCATTTCAGTAATTTCATCCCGTTGCATTCACATCCGTGCCTTGAATGAGATTGAATGTGATCTTTGCTCTCAAGTATGTTCCCAAGTTTTACACTTTCGTGCTTTGCATGAATGGGAATGGAACCGTGTGTGTTGAATGAAGCTCCTTGTGAGCACTGAACTTTGTCCGGTGGAGTTCCTTTTTGTGTTGCTGTAATTGTGTCATTTCTCGATGAGAAAGATTAGGCAACATTTAGTCACTTCTAGCCATGATGCTCAATTTATTTACGAATGTACCCTAGTTACTAGGGACCGTTTACGTTGGAGAACAAGATCTATTGTATGCCTGTGTATTTGGGGAAGTCAAATCTGAAATAATGATGAAATTGCGTGTATCCAAAGTTAAAACTCGTGATTTGTCGCCCTCTGGTGTGTAAAAGATGCAAAAGCTTACAGCACCTGGTATTCCCAGGCGGTCTCCCATCCAAGTACTGACCAGGCCGAGCCTGCTTAGCTTCCGAGATCGGACGAGATCGGGCGTATTCAGGCTAGTGTGGCCGTAAGCCAGGGAGGCTGTCCCTGACGCTCTACTTAAAGGGAAGGCAATATCCGTTTCTGCCGTTCATACTTACAGTTGAACTGTCTCTCTACTCTAAAGCCCGGGACACACCAGCGCGCCGCAGACAGTCCCTGCTAACACGCCACGTTGTGGCAACATTGTGGCAACGTTGTGCGTTAGCTGGGGTGCCACACCAGACCGGAACTATATATTACAAAACGAACACATTCTCTTGATAAAACAGCTGTAATTGAGTGCCTGACACGCCAGTCAAGCGCAATCTTGAGAAGGTGTGCATTTCAGTAAGGATTTCTATTGACATGCAGTATGAAACTGAAAGGAGGTTGCATCACTATGATGCATAACATTGCATGTATTGTATTTTCAAGTGTGTGCATTCATCCTGTTGTCATTTTGTTTTGAAAGCAGAAGAATCATTCAACAGGTTGCTGAGACAAATGTAAACCAGTAAAACATATGAAGAGAAACAAACCTTGAATATAAGTTCAGTTGTTTAAACATTTGACAAACTATGGTGAGGGGGTAAGAAAACACACAAATCCAGCAGCTCCTGTATTTCAATACACCAGAACCCAATATTATTGGCGAGTCGGGTAGTCCATCATCACAGTTCGAGGGCAGGCATCATTTCAGTAATTTCATCCCGTTGCATTCACATCCGTGCCTTGAATGAGATTGAATGTGATCTTTGCTCTCAAGTATGTTCCCAAGTTTTACACTTTCGTGCTTTGCATGAATGGGAATGGAACCGTGTGTGTTGAATGAGGCTCCTTGTGAGCACTGAACTTTGTCCGGTGGAGTTCCTTTTTGTGTTGCTGTAATTGTGTCATTTCTCGATGAGAAAGATTAGGCAACATTTAGTCACTTCTAGCCATGATGCTCAATTTATTTACGAATGTACCCTAGTTACTAGGGACCGTTTACGTTGGAGAACAAGATCTATTGTATGCCTGTGTATTTGGGGAAGTCAAATCTGAAATAATGATGAAATTGCGTGTATCCAAAGTTAAAACTCGTGATTTGTCGCCCTCTGGTGTGTAAAAGATGCAAAAGCTTACAGCACCTGGTATTCCCAGGCGGTCTCCCATCCAAGTACTGACCAGGCCCGAGCCTGCTTAGCTTCCGAGATCGGGCGTATTCAGGCTAGTATGGCCGTAAGCCAGGGAGGCTGTCCCTGACGCTCTACTTAAAGGGAAGGCAATATCCGTTTCTGCCGCTCATACTTACAGTTGAACTGTCTCTCTACTCTAAAGCCCGGGACACACCAGCGCGCCGCAGACAGTCCCTGCTAACACGCCACGTTGTGGCAACATTGTGGCAACGTTGTGCGTTAGCTGGGGTGCCACACCAGACCGGAACTATATATTACAAAACGAACACATTCTCTTGATAAAACAGCTGTAATTGAGTGCCTGACACGCCAGTCAAGCGCAATCTTGAGAAGGTGTGCATTTCAGTAAGGATTTCTATTGACATGCAGTATGAAACTGAAAGGAGGTTGCATCACTATGATGCATAACATTGCATGTATTGTATTTTCAAGTGTGTGCATTCATCCTGTTGTCATTTTGTTTTGAAAGCAGAAGAATCATTCAACAGGTTGCTGAGACAAATGTAAACCAGTAAAACATATGAAGAGAAACAAACCTTGAATATAAGTTCAGTTGTTTAAACATTTGACAAACTATGGTGAGGGGGTAAGAAAACACACAAATCCAGCAGCTCCTGTATTTCAATACACCAGAACCCAATATTATTGGCGAGTCGGGTAGTCCATCATCACAGTTCGAGGGCAGGCATCATTTCAGTAATTTCATCCCGTTGCATTCACATCCGTGCCTTGAATGAGATTGAATGTGATCTTTGCTCTCAAGTATGTTCCCAAGTTTTACACTTTCGTGCTTTGCATGAATGGGAATGGAACCGTGTGTGTTGAATGAGGCTCCTTGTGAGCACTGAACTTTGTCCGGTGGAGTTCCTTTTTGTGTTGCTGTAATTGTGTCATTTCTCGATGAGAAAGATTAGGCAACATTTAGTCACTTCTAGCCATGATGCTCAATTTATTTACGAATGTACCCTAGTTACTAGGGACCGTTTACGTTGGAGAACAAGATCTATTGTATGCCTGTGTATTTGGGGAAGTCAAATCTGAAATAATGATGAAATTGCGTGTATCCAAAGTTAAAACTCGTGATTTGTCGCCCTCTGGTGTGTAAAAGATGCAAAAGCTTACAGCACCTGGTATTCCCAGGCGGTCTCCCATCCAAGTACTGACCAGGCCCGAGCCTGCTTAGCTTCCGAGATCGGACGAGATCGGGCGTATTCAGGCTAGTATGGCCGTAAGCCAGGGAGGCTGTCCCTGACGCTCTACTTAAAGGGAAGGCAATATCCGTTTCTGCCGCTCATACTTGCAGTTGAACTCTCTCTCTACTCTAAAGTCCGGGACACACCAGCGCGCCGCAGACAGTCCCTGCTAACACGAAACGTTGTGGCAACGTTGTGCGTTAGCTGGGGTGCCACACCAGACCGGAACTATATATTACAAAACGAACATATTGTCTTGATAATACAGCTGTAATTGAGTGCCTGACACGCCAGTCAAGCGCAATCTTGAGAAGGTGTGCATTTCAGTAAGGATTTCAATTGACATGCAGTATGAAACTGAAAGGAGGTTGCATCACTATGATAAATAACATTGCATGTATTGTATTTTCAAGTGTGTGCATTCATCCTGTTGTCATTTTGTTTTGAAAGCAGAAGAATCATTCAACAGGTTGCTGAGACAAATGTAAACCAGTAAAACATATGAAGAGAAACAAACCTTGAATATAAGTTCAGTTGTTTAAACATTTGACAAACTATGGTGAGGGGGTAAGAAAACACACAAATCCAGCAGCTCCTGTATTTCAATACACCAGAACCCAATATTATTGGCGAGTCGGGTAGTCCATCATCACAGTTCGAGGGCAGGCATCATTTCAGTAATTTCATCCCGTTGCATTCACATCCGTGCCTTGAATGAGATTGAATGTGATCTTTGCTCTCAAGTATGTTCCCAAGTTTTACACTTTCGTGCTTTGCATGAATGGGAATGGAACCGTGTGTGTTGAATGAGGCTCCTTGTGAGCACTGATCTTTGTCCGGTGGAGTTCCTTTTTGTGTTGCTGTAATTGTGTCATTTCTCGATGAGAAAGATTAGGCAACATTTAGTCACTTCTAGCCATGATGCTCAATTTATTTACGAATGTACCCTAGTTACTAGGGACCGTTTACGTTGGAGAACAAGATCTATTGTATGCCTGTGTATTTGGGGAAGTCAAATCTGAAATAATGATGAAATTGCGTGTATCCAAAGTTAAAACTCGTGATTTGTCGCGCTCTGGTGTGTAAAAGATGCAAAAGCTTACAGCACCTGGTATTCCCAGGCGGTCTCCCATCCAAGTACTGACCAGGCCCGAGCCTGCTTAGCTTCCGAGATCGGACGAGATCGGGCGTATTCAGGCTAGTATGGCCGTAAGCCAGGGAGGCTGTCCCTGACGCTCTACTTAAAGGGAAGGCAATATCCGTTTCTGCCGTTCATACTTACAGTTGAACTGTCTCTCTACTCTAAAGCCCGGGACACACCAGCGCGCCGCAGACAGTCCCTGCTAACACGAAACGTTGTGGCAACGTTGTGCGTTAGCTGGGGTGCCACACCAGACCGGAACTATATTTTACAAAACGAACACATTTGTCTTGATAAAACAGCTGTAATTGAGTGCCTGACACGCCAGTCAAGCGCAATCTTGAGAAGGTGTGCATTTCAGTAAGGATTTCAATTGACATGCAGTATGAAACTGAAAGGAGGTTGCATCACTATGATGCATAACATTGCATGTATTGTATTTTCAAGTGTGTGCATTCATCCTGTTGTCATTTTGTTTTGAAAGCAGAAGAATCATTCAACAGGTTGCTGAGACAAATGTAAACCAGTAAAACATATGAAGAGAAACAAACCTTGAATATAAGTTCAGTTGTTTAAACATTTGACAAACTATGGTGAGGGGGTAAGAAAACACACAAATCCAGCAGCTCCTGTATTTCAATACACCAGAACCCAATATTATTGGCGAGTCGGGTAGTCCATCATCACAGTTCGAGGGCAGGCATCATTTCAGTAATTTCATCCCGTTGCATTCACATCCGTGCCTTGAATGAGATTGAATGTGATCTTTGCTCTCAAGTATGTTCCCAAGTTTTACACTTTCGTGCTTTGCATGAATGGGAATGGAACCGTGTGTGTTGAATGAGGCTCCTTGTGAGCACTGATCTTTGTCCGGTGGAGTTCCTTTTTGTGTTGCTGTAATTGTGTCATTTCTCGATGAGAAAGATTAGGCAACATTTAGTCACTTCTAGCCATGATGCTCAATTTATTTACGAATGTACCCTATTTACTAGGGACCGTTTACGTTGGAGAACAAGATCTATTGTATGCCTGTGTATTTGGGGAAGTCAAATCTGAAATAATGATGAAATTGCGTGTATCCAAAGTTAAAACTCGTGATTTGTCGCGCTCTGGTGTGTAAAAGATGCAAAAGCTTACAGCACCTGGTATTCCCAGGCGGTCTCCCATCCAAGTACTGACCAGGCCCGAGCCTGCTTAGCTTCCGAGATCGGACGAGATCGGGCGTATTCAGGCTAGTATGGCCGTAAGCCAGGGAGGCTGTCCCTGACGCTCTACTTAAAGGGAAGGCAATATCCGTTTCTGCCGTTCATACTTACAGTTGAACTGTCTCTCTACTCTAAAGCCCGGGACACACCAGCGCGCCGCAGACAGTCCCTGCTAACACGCCACGTTGTGGCAACATTGTGGCAACGTTGTGCGTTAGCTGGGGTGCCACACCAGACCGGAACTATATATTACAAAACGAACACATTGTCTTGATAATACAGCTGTAATTGAGTGCCTGACACGCCAGTCAAGCTCAATCTTGAGAAGGTGTGCATTTCAATAAGGATTTCAATTGACATACAGTATGAAACTGAAAGGAGGTTGCATCACTATGATGCATAACATTGCATGTATTGTATTTTCAAGTGTGTGCATTCATCCTGTTGTCATTTTGTTTTGAAAGCAGAAGAATCATTCAACAGGTTGCTGAGACAAATGTAAACCAGTAAAACATATGAAGAGAAACAAACCTTGAATATAAGTTCAGTTGTTTAAACATTTGACAAACTATGGTGAGGGGGTAAGAAAACACACAAATCCAGCAGCTCCTGTATTTCAATACACCAGAACCCAATATTATTGGCGAGTCGGGTAGTCCATCATCACAGTTCGAGGGCAGGCATCTTTTCAGTAATTTCATCCCGTTGCATTCACATCCGTGCCTTGAATGAGATTGAATGTGATCTTTGCTCTCAAGTATGTTCCCAAGTTTTACACTTTCGTGCTTTGCATGAATGGGAATGGAACCGTGTGTGTTGAATGAGGCTCCTTGTGAGCACTGATCTTTGTCCGGTGGAGTTCCTTTTTGTGTTGCTGTAATTGTGTCATTTCTCGATGAGAAAGATTAGGCAACATTTAGTCACTTCTAGCCATGATGCTCAATTTATTTACGAATGTACCCTAGTTACTAGGGACCGTTTACGTTGGAGAACAAGATCTATTGTTTGCCTGTGTATTTGGGGAAGTCAAATCTGAAATAATGATGAAATTGCGTGTATCCAAAGTTAAAACTCGTGATTTGTCGCGCTCTGGTGTGTAAAAGATGCAAAAGCTTACAGCACCTGGTATTCCCAGGCGGTCTCCCATCCAAGTACTGACCAGGCCCGAGCCTGCTTAGCTTCCGAGATCGGACGAGATCGGGCGTATTCAGGCTAGTATGGCCGTGAGCCAGGGAGCCTGTCCCTGACGCTCTATTTAAAGGGATGGCAATATCCGTTTCTGCCGTTCATACTTACAGTTGAACTGTCTCTCTACTCTAAAGCCCGGGACACACCAGCGCGCCGCAGACAGTCCCTGCTAATATGCCACGTTGTGGCAACGTTGTGCGTTAGCTGGGGTGCCACACCAGACCGGAACTATATTTTACAAAACGAACACATTTGTCTTGATAAAACAGCTGTAATTGAGTGCCTGACACGCCAGTCAAGCGCAATCTTGAGAAGGTGTGCATTTCAATAAGGATTTCAATTGACGTGCAGTATGAAACTGAAAGGAGGTTGCATCACTATGATGCATAACATTGCATGTATTGTATTTTCAAGTGTGTGCATTCATCCTGTTGTCATTTTGTTTTGAAAGCAGAAGAATCATTCAACAGGTTGCTGAGACAAATGTAAACCAGTAAAACATATGAAGAGAAACAAACCTTGAATATAAGTTCAGTTGTTTAAACATTTGACAAACTATGGTGAGGGGGTAAGAAAACACACAAATCCAGCAGCTCCTGTATTTCAATACACCAGAACCCAATATTATTGGCGAGTCGGGTAGTCCATCATCACAGTTCGAGGGCAGGCATCATTTCAGTAATTTCATCCCGTTGCATTCACATCCGTGCCTTGAATGAGATTGAATGTGATCTTTGCTCTCAAGTATGTTCCCAAGTTTTACATTTTCGTGCTTTGCATGAATGGGGATTGAACCGTGTGTGTTGAATGAGGCTCCTTGTGAGCACTGATCTTTGTCCGGTGGAGTTCCTTTTTGTGTTGCTGTAATTGTGTCATTTCTCGATGAGAAAGATTAGGCAACATTTAGTCACTTCTAGCCATGATGCTCAATTTATTTACGAATGTACCCTAGTTACTAGGGACCGTTTACGTTGGAGAACAAGATCTATTGTATGCCTGTGTATTTGGGGAAGTCAAATCTGAAATAATGATGAAATTGCGTGTATCCAAAGTTAAAACTCGTGATTTGTCGCGCTCTGGTGTGTAAAAGATGCAAAAGCTTACAGCACCTGGTATTCCCCAGGCGGTCTCCCATCCAAGTACTGACCAGGCCCGAGCCTGCTTAGCTTCCGAGATCGGACGAGATCGGGCGTATTCAGGCTAGTATGGCCGTAAGCCAGGGAGGCTGTCCCTGACGCTCTACTTAAAGGGATGGCAATATCCGTTTCTGCCGTTCATACTTACAGTTGAACTGTCTCTCTACTCTAAAGCCCGGGACACACCAGCGCGCCGCAGACAGTCCCTGCTAATATGCCACGTTGTGGCAACGTTGTGCGTTAGCTGGGGTGCCACACCAGACCGGAACTATATTTTACAAAACGAACACATTGTCTTGATAAAACAGCTGTAATTGAGTGCCTGACACGCCAGTCAAGCGCAATCTTGAGAAGGTGTGCATTTCAGTAAGGATATCAATTGACATGCAGTATGAAACTGAAAGGAGGTTGCATCACTATGATGCATAACATTGCATGTATTGTATTTTCAAGTGTGTGCATTCATCCTGTTGTCATTTTGTTTTGAAAGCAGAAGAATCATTCAACAGATTGCTGAGACAAATGTAAACCAGTAAAACATATGAAGAGAAATAAACCTTGAATATAAGTTCAGTTGTTTAAACATTTGACAAACTATGGTGAGGGGGTAAGAAAACACACAAATCCAGCAGCTCCTGTATTTCAATACACCAGAACCCAATATTATTGGCGAGTCGGGTAGTCCATCATCACAGTTCGAGGGCAGGCATCATTTCAGTAATTTCATCCCGTTGCATTCACATCCGTGCCTTGAATGAGATTGAATGTGATCTTTGCTCTCAAGTATGTTCCCAAGTTTTACACTTTCGTGCTTTGCATGAATGGGAATGGAACCGTGTGTGTTGAATGAGGCTCCTTGTGAGCACTGAACTCTGTCCGGTGGAGTTCCTTTTTGTGTTGCTGTAATTGTGTCATTTCTCGATGAGAAAGATTAGGCAACATTTAGTCACTTCTAGCCATGATGCTCAATTTATTTACGAATGTACCCTAGTTACTAGGGACCGTTTACGTTGGAGAACAAGATCTATTGTATGCCTGTGTATTTGGGGAAGTCAAATCTGAAATAATGATGAAATTGCGTGTATCCAAAGTTAAAACTCGTGATTTGTCGCCCTCTGGTGTGTAAAAGATGCAAAAGCTTACAGCACCTGGTTTTCCCAGGTGGTCTCCCATCCAAGTACTGACCAGGCCCGAGCCTGCTTAGCTTCCGAGATCGGACGAGATCGGGCGTATTCAGGCTAGTATGGCCCTAAGCCAGGGAGGCTGTCCCTGACGCTCTACTTAAAGAGAAGGCAATATCCGTTTCTGCCGCTCATACTTGCAGTTGAACTGTCTCTCTACTCTAAAGTCCGGGACACACCAGCGCGCCGCAGACAGTCCCTGCTAACACGAAACGTTGTGGCAACGTTGTGCGTTAGCTGGGGTGCCACACCAGACCGGAACTATATATTACAAAACGAACACATTGTCTTGATAAAACAGCTGTAATTGAGTGCCTGACACGCCAGTCAAGCGCAATCTTGAGAAGGTGTGCATTTCAGTAAGGATTTCAATTGACATGCAGTATGAAACTGAAAGGAGGTTGCATCACTATGATGCATAACATTGCATGTATTGTATTTTCAAGTGTGTGCATTCATCCTGTTGTCATTTTGTTTTGAAAGCAGAAGAATCATTCAACAGGTTGCTGAGACAAATGTAAACCAGTAAAACATATGAAGAGAAACAAACCTTGAATATAAGTTCAGTTGTTTAAACATTTGACAAACTATGGTGAGGGGGTAAGAAAACACACAAATCCAGCAGCTCCTGTATTTCAATACACCAGAACCCAATATTATTGGCGAGTCGGGTAGTCCATCATCACAGTTCGAGGGCAGGCATCATTTCAGTAATTTCATCCCGTTGCATTCACATCCGTGCCTTGAATGAGATTGAATGTGATCTTTGCTCTCAAGTATGTTCCCAAGTTTTACACTTTCGTGCTTTGCATGAATGGGAATGGAACCGTGTGTGTTGAATGAGGCTCCTTGTGAGCACTGAACTTTGTCCGGTGGAGTTCCTTTTTGTGTTGCTGTAATTGTGTAATTTCTCGATGAGAAAGATTAGGCAACATTTAGTCACTTCTAGCCATGATGCTCAATTTATTTACGAATGTACCCTAGTTACTAGGGACCGTTTACGTTGGAGAACAAGATCTATTGTATGCCTGTGTATTTGGGGAAGTCAAATCTGAAATAATGATGAAATTGCGAGTATCCAAAGTTAAAACTCGTGATTTGTCGCCCTCTGGTGTGTAAAAGATGCAAAAGCTTACAGCACCTGGTATTCCCAGGCGGTCTCCCATCCAAGTACTGACCAGGCCCGAGCCTGCTTAGCTTCCGAGATCGGACGAGATCGGGCGTATTCAGGCTAGTATGGCCGTAAGCCAGGGAGCCTGTCCCTGACGCTCTACTTAAAGGGAAGGCAATATCCGTTTCTGCCGCTCATACTTGCAGTTGAACTGTCTCTCTACTCTAAAGTCCGGGACACACCAGCGCGCCGCAGACAGTCCCTGCTAACACGAAACGTTGTGGCAACGTTGTGCGTTAGCTGGGGTGCCACACCAGACCGGAACTATATATTACAAAACGAACACATTGTCTTGATAAAACAGCTGTAATTGAGTGCCTGACACGCCAGTCAAGCGCAATCTTGAGAAGGTGTGCATTTCAGTAAGGATTTCAATTGACATGCAGTATGAAACTGAAAGGAGGTTGCATCACTATGATGCATAACATTGCATGTATTGTATTTTCAAGTGTGTGCATTCATCCTGTTGTCATTTTGTTTTGAAAGTAGAAGAATCATTTTTGCTGAGGTTGCTGAGACAAATGTAAACCAGTAAAACATATGAAGAGAAACAAACCTTGAATATAAGTTCAGTTGTTTAAACATTTGACAAACTATGGTGAGGGGGTAAGAAAACACACAAATCCAGCAGCTCCTGTATTTCAATACACCAGAACCCAATATTATTGGCGAGTCGGGTAGTCCATCATCACAGTTCGAGGGCAGGCATCATTTCAGTAATTTCATCCCGTTGCATTCACATCCGTGCCTTGAATGAGATTGAATGTGATCTTTGCTCTCAAGTATGTTCCCAAGTTTTACACTTTCGTGCTTTGCATGAATGGGAATGGAACCGTGTGTGTTGAATGAGGCTCCTTGTGAGCACTGAACTTTGTCCGGTGGAGTTCCTTTTTGTGTTGCTGTAATTGTGTCATTTCTCGATGAGAAAGATTAGGCAACATTTAGTCACTTCTAGCCATGATGCTCAATTTATTTATGAATGTACCCTAGTTACTAGGGACCGTTTACGTTGGAGAACAAGATCTATTGTATGCCTGTGTATTTGGGGAAGTCAAATCTGAAATAATGATGAAATTGCGTGTATCCAAAGTTAAAACTCGTGATTTGTCGCCCTCTGGTGTGTAAAAGATGCAAAAGCTTACAGCACCTGGTATTCCCAGGCGGTCTCCCATCCAAGTACTGACCAGGCCCGAGCCTGCTTAGCTTCCGAGATCGGACGAGATCGGGCGTATTCAGGCTAGTATGGCCGTAAGCCAGGGAGGCTGTCCCTGACGCTCTACTTAAAGGGAAGGCAATATCCGTTTCTGCCGTTCATACTTACAGTTGAACTGTCTCTCTACTCTAAAGCCCGGGACACACCAGCGCGCCGCAGACAGTCCCTGATAACACGCCACGTTGTGGCAACATTGTGGCAACGTTGTGCGTTAGCTGGGGTGCCACACCAGACCGGAACTATATATTACAAAACGAACACATTCTCTTGATAAAACAGCTGTAATTGAGTGCCTGACACGCCAGTCAAGCGCAATCTTGAGAAGGTGTGCATTTCAGTAAGGATTTCAATTGACATGCAGTATGAAACTGAAAGGAGGTTGCATCACTATGATGCATAACATTGCATGTATTGTATTTTCAAGTGTGTGCATTCATCCTGTTGTCATTTTGTTTTGAAAGCAGAAGAATCATTCAACAGGTTGCTGAGACAAATGTAAACCAGTAAAACATATGAAGAGAAACAAACCTTGAATATAAGTTCAGTTGTTTAAACATTTGACAAACTATGGTGAGGGGGTAAGAAAACACACAAATCCAGCAGCTCCTGTATTTCAATACACCAGAACCCAATATTATTGGCGAGTCGGGTAGTCCATCATCACAGTTCGAGGGCAGGCATCATTTCAGTAATTTCATCCCGTTGCATTCACATCCGTGCCTTGAATGAGATTGAATGTGATCTTTGCTCTCAAGTATGTTCCCAAGTTTTACACTTTCGTGCTTTGCATGAATGGGAATGGAACCGTGTGTGTTGAATGAGGCTCCTTGTGAGCACTGAACTTTGTCCGGTGGAGTTCCTTTTTGTGTTGCTGTAATTGTGTCATTTCTCGATGAGAAAGATTAGGCAACATTTAGTCACTTCTAGCCATGATGCTCAATTTATTTATGAATGTACCCTAGTTACTAGGGACCGTTTACGTTGGAGAACAAGATCTATTGTATGCCTGTGTATTTGGGGAAGTCAAATCTGAAATAATGATGAAATTGCGTGTATCCAAAGTTAAAACTCGTGATTTGTCGCCCTCTGGTGTGTAAAAGATGCAAAAGCTTACAGCACCTGGTATTCCCAGGCGGTCTCCCATCCAAGTACTGACCAGGCCCGAGCCTGCTTAGCTTCCGAGATCGGACGAGATCGGGCGTATTCAGGCTAGTATGGCCGTAAGCCAGGGAGGCTGTCCCTGACGCTCTACTTAAAGGGAAG